>NW_017670491.1:280183-419575 GCF_001879085.1 Nicotiana attenuata
GCTCCTCCCCCGGCCTGGGATGTGGCTGCAGCAAGGGGAAGCAACCCTGCCTGAGCCAAAGTGGTGTACATGCTCATAAACTGTGCCAAAGTCTCCTGGAGTGCTGGAGTAGTAGTGGAAGACGTATCAGGTGTCTGGACTCCGGCCGGTACTGCTGGTGGTACGTCGGCGGCAGCTCGCACGGGTGCTCTGGCTACACCACGAGCGTCCTCGGCCTCTACCCCGGCCCCGGCCCCGGCCCCGGCCTCTGACGGCTCCAGTAGGGGGCGCGGGTGCCTGGTCATCTCGAGTATCACGTGTCCTCACCATCTGTGAGAGAATAGAAAGACAGAAGTTTAGAATTGGGATGTCAAAAATCTCGCACGACAAGGAACTCAAATGAAGTGAAATTTTTCCTAACAGTTACATAGCCTCTCGTAGATAAGTACAGACGTCTCCGTATCGATCAGCGAGACTCTAATAAACCGGCTTGTGATCCATGACTCCTATGAACCTAGAGCTCTGATACCAACTTGTTACGATCCCAGTTCGCCCTCCGTGAACTATCGTGACGACACCTAGTCTCTACGACTAGGTAAGCCTAACAAATGCGGGAAACAACTAATCTTGCGGAAATAAATAATCAAAAGCCGAATAACTGAAGGAAACAGTATTTAAATGTTGCTTGGCATATACACACAACTTTCCAAAATCTGATATACTATCCCAAAACCCAGAAACTCAAGGATCCACAATCTGAGAAAAACACTACATAGCTCTAATCTCCAGAATGTCTAATCAAGAACATAAAGTACAGAAGGCTAAATACTAGATGCAGGAATAGAAAGAGACTCCTCGGTCTGCGGACGCGGCAGATATACCTTGAAGTCCCGTAGAATCGCCTCGCCTCAAGAATGGTAAGCCTGAGTAGAGATACCTGGATCTGCACATGAAAAACATGCACAGGAATTACATGAGTACACCACAGCGGTACTCAGTAAGTGCCAAGCCTAACCTCGGTTGGGTAGTGACGAGGAAGGTCATGGCCCTACTGACGTTAAATAAGATATAAGGTTTAACAATGTGAAATAACAGTGTAAGTAAATAACATAAGATATAAAGGACAGCAACAACTATCACAGAGGCAAGTAAAAATGCAGTAAGAGAACACAGCTCAGCTCCAAGATAACAACCGGGATCTCCCAGGATACCGTCCTATAGTCCCCAAATGTAAATATCATATCCAGTGGATCTACCGGGTGCAGTCCCGTAGTCCAACTCATAAATGTGCAGGGGGATCTCCCAAAATGCAATTTCGTAGTCCCAAAGTAAAATACAGGGGAGCTCCTGGGATACCGTCCCGTAGTCCCAAAGTAAAAGTGCAGAGGGATCTCCCGGAATACCGTTCAGTAATACGCAGCAACAGCAAGAATTCAATCCAATCAATTTCATATCAAAGTGAAGCAGGTAATCCAAACATAGCATGGTTCACGTAATACAACTAAGGAATTTAAGGCAAATAGAGCAATTTAGTCAAGTAGACATGCTTCTCCAGGCTACAACAGGTTTAATTTCCGAACAGTGTAAGTAAGAAAAGGAAGAACACAATTCAAGGATATTTTTAATGAAAAACAGGATTTCCAACAATTAGTTCAAGTACGCGCTCGTCACCTCACGTACAAGGCATTTCAATTACCACAATATCAATCCTAAGGGGAAAAGGTCCCCCACGCAAGGTTAGACAAGCCACTTACCTCGAACAAGTGCAAGTCAACCCGAAACCACGCCTTTGCCACGAGTATCCGACTCTAAATGGCCCAAATCTATTGAATTAAGTCTCATAATGTAAATAACACTTCAAATAACTGATTCTATAATTAAATTCTAAGCTAATACGCGAAATTAGGTAAAATGACCAAAACGCCCCTCAGGACCAGGTCTCGGAATTGGATAAAATTTACATTTTCGGAAACCTCGTACTCTCACGAGTCTGTACATAACAAGAACACTGAAATCGGAGTCCAAATGACCCTTCAAATCCTCATTTAAAGGTCTCTTAAACTCAAGCCCTAATTACCCATTTTTTCCAAATTTTTCACCACTAATTAGGTCTTTAATCACATAAAAACGAGTTATGAAGACAAGGATGTTACCTCCAAGTGATTCCCTTTGTTTTCCTCAAAAATCTCTCTCAAAAGCTTCAAACCCGGATGAAAATGGTGAAAGAATAGCTCAAATTCGCGAAGGCAACTATTTATATGTTCTGGCCGAGGCATTTTCGCATCTGCGGCCCAATCTTCGCTTCTACGGTTCCGCATTTGCGGTCCTTGAACCGCATCTGCGGTTTTTCACTTAACTCCCAATTTTCGCTTCTGCGATCCCTTTTACCGCATCTGCGGCATCGCAGATGCGGCCCCTAAGCCGCTTCTGCGGTTTCCAGCCTTCCCAGGCCCCTTCCGCTTCTGCGCTCCTTTTCCCTGCATCTGCGGCATCGCACCTGCGGTCCCCAATCCGCAGGTGCGGAAACACCAGAAGCAGACAATCTGAGGCTTCTTCAAAATTCTCAAACTCTCCGTCAACCATCTGAAATCACCCCGAGGCCCCCGGGACCTCAACCAAAAGCTGAGACATCACCTAATACCTTATTCAAACTTGTACCAATCTTCAAAACACTTCAAACAACATCAAATCAACCAAAACACATCGGATTCAAGCCTAAGTTTCAAAAATCTTCTAAATCACGTTTTTGATCAAAAACACAACCAAACCACGTCCGAATGACCTAAAATTTTGTACACACATCCCAGATAACACAACGGAACTACTGCAACTCTCGGAATTCCATTCCGACCCTCGGATCAAAAGCTCGCTATCGAACCGGAAACTTCAAAAATTCAACCTTCGGCATTTCAAGCCTAAATTAGCTACAGACCTCCAAAATACAATCCGAACACGCCTCTAAACCCGAAATCACCTATCGGAGCTAACGGAACCATCGGATTTCCATTCCGAGGCCGTCTTCACACTGTTCCGACTACGGTCAACTTTCCAACATTTAAGCTCTCATTTAGGGACTAAGTGTCCCAAAACTCTCCGAAACTCAAAACCGAACATCCCGGCAAATCGAAATAGCATAAATAAACTTGGGGGAAGCAGTTAATAGGGGATCGGGGCGTAAATTCCAAAAACGACCGGTCGGGTCGTTACAAAGATTGTAAAAAGAAAAGTATCTTACTCACTCGTTCCTCAGTCCCGCAAGATTGCAAGAAACGTTGAATAAAGAAAGAAGAGTCAACCAAAAGAGTACTCATGTTTTTGAAGCAAGAGCTTAGAAAAATTAATCACCAATGTTTATTTTTAGCATACTGAGCTCTTTGAATAGCCCTTACAATGAGTAAAATTTAAGGTTAAGAAATTAATCCTAATTAAACTAGAATAAGAATATGGATAAGAAAACCTATCCATACTAAAATAGGGAAAGAATTCTAGTAGGATTAGACTACCGACTAACAATCTTAGTTTGACTAGAACTGCAAATATAACCCTACTAAAACAAGAATTAAGGAATCCTAATCTTTGAGGAAAAGAAATCCTAATATTAAAGGGAAAAGAAATCCCAACCTTGAACGGATTCTTAGACTTTTTCAATTTCTTGAGATTTTTTACTAACACTAATTAGTTTAAGTATTTTAAATTCATGGTAGCACCTTTATGAGCCCAATAAGCTTCCATTGTTGTAGAAAGCATAGCCTCTGCTTGTCCTTCTCTAGTATCACAATTTGAGCTTATGTTCATCAAAGTAAAAGAAGTGTGCTGGGCACGACACTAGCAGAAGAGCCGCGTCGGCAATGGAATAGGAAAATGTGAGTTTTTTTTTTTTTTTTGGATAAAGAAAAGAAACAATAATACTTGGATATTAACTCATGCGCCAAAAGGAAACTAAGGAACAATTCTTTGCCACGTCTGAAGCTGTGTTTAATAGATATACAGTTTTGGCAACTAAGGAACACCTCTTTGCCGCGTCAGATGTTGTGTTTAATAGATACACTTCTATGTAGGTTCTTAATTATTGGAGCCACTTTGAGGGGCCATTAATGTATTTGGCAGATGGAGTATAAGTTTGAATTGTAAAAGAAGAATTTCCTATCGAAAGGATTCTAAATTTTTTGCAGAAATTAAATGGCTAATTACGTAATAATGTACTCCATAAGTTGACCTTGTATTATTTTAGCCCACTTACAAGTTTGCAATGTGCAGCCAAATATTAATAAGCATAGATCTGAATTTTTTTTCCAGCTTTTTTATTCTCTATATCTTCAAGCGTGAAATATTTCCATTCTCCTTTTTCCTCAAGTTTCTACATACCTATCACAACTAAGAAAATTCACGAACAGACGCGAGAAATCTAAAACCTCATCTTCTTTAATGCTAATCTTGTTAGTTTTTGAATATGATTTTATGAGAAATTTGGAGTGGGTATTGTTTGAACTTATTAAAATTAGTCTAAGTAGACTGTATACAAAGTTTGAAGTCATTTAGTGGAGATTTGGTATAGTCTTAATCAAGAATTGCAAGTGAAAATCGTACAAAAAAATCGTCAGAGATGCTTATACACTTTTATACAAAGAGGTATATTATATATATAGTTGTATAAAAGTGTATAAAAAATATATATATATAAAAATGTATAAGCACAGTAGTGAAAATGTTAGTGATACACCATGTATATAGGTGTAGCAGTTGAAGAAGAAGAAGAAGAAATGTAAAAAATCCACCAAATACCTGTAAATAATGCATCAACCTTGTGTAAAATAATGTATAAGATGTGTTTATACACTATTATACATTACTTATACAATATTATACACTATTATACACTACAAATGAATCCTATTAATGGAGTTTCACTGGTTATTCTTCTTCTTTGGGCATCTTCTGAAATTTAACTCAAATCTGCTCCAAATCACTTCAAATTTGAGTTTTGAACTTCCCTTGACGATCCCAATCAATTGGGCCAACACCCAATTCAAACAACTAACAAAATCGAAAAATTCAATTTTTGAAATTGAAGTTTCGAATGACCTTTAATGGTGACTCCAAAAATAATAATTCTCTTAAGTGGTATTTTTTCTTCTCATCTTAATAGTGATTATCAGCTTTGAATCTGGAAGGAGAATTGAAGAATATATATATAATGATAGAGAAACTTTGGGGTGCAAAGTCGTGAAAGAGGAAGAAGAAGAAGAACGAAGAAAAGAAAAAAATAGGGTGGGCTAACTGGTGAAAAATAATTTTCAGATTATGTACAACCTGGGCCATATCAGGTAAGGGCTTCAAACGTGGGCCATTTTATGATGGACTATTGGGCCAAGTGACAAGGAGCTTAATTCCCCCAAATTAAATAGGGAACTCAATTCTTTTAGAATATGTTCGAAATTTTCAAAGAAACAACTCAAGGGAATGTGACCTTCAACGTAATCGACATTGAGTCACTTTACGCTACAAGCCTGGTCAGACGAAACACCAAACAAATAGCAAGGACTAGATAGACAAACCAAAACTTGTAAGGACCGTTTTCATTGAATTACTAACATAATAAACTTGAAATGCACAGAGAAAACCCCAAAACTAAACAAACATGGGTCAGGTTAGAACAAAGAGCCTACACACCAAAGAGATTTAACTATTAGATACATCTTAAGTTAGATAATCATATGCAGGCATAATCCAAAAAAGGGCATCTTCACTTAGAGTTTTTGACAATCCATTTCAAAATCCTCCTTTGGGCTATTGAGTCGTCAACCTGAATCTTGTCTCGTCTACTCATCTTTTGAATCATCATGATCGTCTGCTGAATTTTCTCCATCATCTTCTGATTTTCTGTTCTCACCCTTATCGGTGGAATCCCTACGAATCAAACACAAAAAATTAGTCTGTCACAGGATTGGCCACGATGAGATCTACACAAAAAGCGACAATAGATACAAAGGGTGAACGCTGAAATCCAAAAGTAACTAAGTAATTGCAAATGATTATAGCTTGTAAGCAAGACAATTTTCTGGGTCCCAATGTTGCACGAAAATAAATTTCAACTTAAATACTCATAAAACAAGACAGTTCTTCCCACAAAAAAGTTGAAGCATGGGATGAAGTGATTTTTTTTATATGAGCACCACCCTTTCGCAAATTTCAGCAGCTAGCACCAGGAAACGAATGCTCACGTGTAGATTGCTATAATATGTTCACATAAGGCACGGAACCACGAAATATGGGATAAGTTCACAGAAACGGGTTGTTATAGGTTGAATAATGCTAGAGTTGCACAAAAGAAAGAATAAGGAGACCTACTTTGCAAGTTCTTCCAGGCATTTTAGAGCTTCTCTCATTGCATAAATACTCATTTTCTTCACCTGTCACAATAAAGGAACCACCAAGAAAACATAAAATACGTACAATTTTCCCAAGACATTTCCTCATGAACAGATTGAAACAGATAAAATTATCTTATATATAATTCAAATGTGACCATATGTCAACGAACAATTAATTATAAGATTAGAGCTATATTCATCTGGTTCACACTCTCCTCCAATGCATGATTCAACTCAATGTCACTTTATAACATAATAAAACGCCCAAATTCTGGAGAGCTGAAGAAAAAGCAACAGTACATTGAGACATGTGTAAAGTATAAAACATCAATTGAAAATAAAAGCAGACAACTACCATATTTGTGGTACACACTTTCTCCACCAATGGATGACTCAACTCGATGTCATTTTACAACAGAATAGAAACGTCAAAATTCTGGAAAGCTAAGAAGAAAGCGACAGAATATAGAGACCAATGTTTAAGTATAAAACAACAATGGACAACAAGAGCAGAAAACTACTATATTTAACCCCCCCCCCCCCCCCAAATAAAAAAAAGATACCAAAAGTACTCCTGAACAAAAAGAAGCAAGCAAATAACACAAACTGCATATCCAAATAAATGTACCTCCAACTTGTCCTCCTTGGCTCTGTGATTTTGGGGAAGAGTGCGGAACTCTTCAGTCAGACGGATGCACTCATGAAGATTTTCAGGAGACACAAAGTCAAGAGCAACCTTTATACATGACTGTTACAGAAAGGTGAAAGTGTTTTAAGTTAAAAGCTCATGCAGTTTACATAATGATGATCCAAGATGGGAAAGCAAGTACTTAAAACAACCAGATGAACACTAGAAATATATTATTGAATTTCATTCAGACAATATAAGAATATTTTTACAAACTCCCAACTTGCAGTTAAATTTTGCGAGAACTACCACATTGGACACGCCCATACTCTGTTGATTCATTAGATGAGCATCCCAAAGCATTTCAAAAATAAGCAACACAAATGCAATTAGAAAAAGTGCTGATAAATGCTAATTAATATATACAGCACCGCGTTGTCAAAGGTGAAAAGCGTAGATAGTATCAAAATCTACAAACTTTAAATGCAAAGTTTAAGTTGCTTGAACTAAGGTGTGGGTGTCCAATACGGGTGCGGATCTAGAAGTCGGATCCAGTGGCGAAGCCACATGGTGATTAGGGTGGTCAACTAACCACCGTTCGTCGAAAAATTGCACTGTGTACATAGGTAAAATATTACGTTTTAGAAGTATATAACATATATTGAACACCCGTTGTCGAAATTTTTTCCACTTTTCTTTTAAATGTCGAAATTTTTTCCACTTTTCTTTTAAATTTGAACACCCTTGAAAAAATTACTAGCTTCACCACTGGTCGGATCCACAAATTATATGCAATGCAGGAAAACATAATTTAAAACAAGCAATTACTTTATAGACATTAAAATAATTAAAATACCTAAAATTAGGTGAGGTATGAAATAAAAGCACGTTAGATTACAAAAAATAATTTTAAATTTCTAATTCAAATGTCGAATTCGAATTTTATGTTAGATCTATCTTACTATGCTTTTTATAATCTATCACTAATATATATTCATCCATAACATTAGCTTAAAACTTAATATTACTTGTGCAAATAAACATAGTTTAAGAAACAAGACTCTAACACACAAACTAAATAAATAAACTACCCACAATAAAATGAGATTATAAGAGTTTCACCTTCCTTCATCTCTCTTAATAAAAAGCCAAAACTTTTATATCAAGTTAATCCCAACATGTCAATAAAGCACAAGAACAAATCAATATTTTTAGAATATAACCAAAAAGGAAAGAGAGTATGACATAAAATATGACAGGAGTTATTTTTCGTCACTATTTTATGCTAACTATTTTGCTCTTCAAAAAAGAGCACAAAACCCTTCTTGATGCTTATGCCAATGCACCTCCTAGGTGAGGCGAAGCATCCAACTATTTCTACGGCTACTAACAAGGCTTAAGCAAAACTCAAACTGACGTTGTAAAATAGGTAGAACATTAGAACATACATAGGTATAGACTATTCCTATGCTACTCTATGCTTCAAATTGTATGAATAAGTTGCCAGCTTTGAGTTGGGCCCACTTTTCAATTCTTACAATCTTAATTGTTTGAAAGTGTGCCCAAAATAACAACCAAGTTTGGTCAAGCACCATTTAAGTCAACTCACCACCAAAAATTTATTTCCCACTCCATAGTAGTAGTCATCTAGCACCCAGAGAATCTTGCCTTCCTAGGATGCACTATGCATGACATTTTTGTAATTGGCGCTATAAAGTAACCAACAATATATTGAATCCATGTAAATGAATGCTCAAACATTCTATTTTAAATTCTAGACGCACAAAATTCTACATTACCGTCGAAAGTAGAACCAACTGTAAAATAATTTACACTCTCAACATAAATTGGGAAGACGAAAGTATATCTCAACTCTAGTGCCTTTCCTTGAATATATGTAATTTGCAACTTCTTTTGAGATAAGTAAAGCAATATTTTGTAAATGGTAAACTTGTATTAAGCTACTGCTACAAAACATAACTACAAATTGTGAAATTACCCGATCGTATCTAGCGATGCATGTACATCACATGCAAGGGTTACTTTGCACCAAAAAGCTAGCAAAGAAGTACATCCGTCTTAAAAGCTTTCTACTTTAGCCTTAAGATTTGGTTGTTTCTTTCAACCCAACAAGTCCACCAAATGATTGAGGTATAATTTTTTAAGTCTACTGCGACTTCTTGGTAAGTCCCTCACTACTCCAGCAAAGCACTAGGTCTAAGACAACACCACAAGCCAAGTATTGCATAAGAACATACTCCAAAGTCGTTTTGTTACCTTGCAGTGCATAAATAGATGGTAGGCATCTTCGTGGTACTCTTCACATAGTGGACATCTACTACAAAACTAAAATCCCCTTTTTCAAAGATTTGCTTGATTGTGACATGCCTCTTTAGCTACTATCCAAGAGGTTTGTTGAATCAGATCTTCCATGGCCAAATACCAGCATAGTTTGATTCCAACAGCTTGTAGCATATTTTGAGAGAGAGGAAACCAATGGGATGTCCCTTCAACTTCAAGGTATCAAGCTTGAGTTGGTCAACAGTCATATTAAATAAGTGTTGAAGTAAAAGACATCTTTCCCATTTCCCAATCATTAATACTCCTGAGAAAGGACAGATCCCAGCTTTGAGTAGAATAAATTCAGCAACTGTAGCATTACAAAGGGTGGATAAGCCGCAAATATCCAGAAATTGGTCCTTTAGAGAGGTGTGTGCCCCGACCATGTGTCTTCCTAAAACCTAATTCTCCAACCATTTCCATGTAGGAAACCAATGTATGCTCAAATTTGTTCCAACGCAACCTAATATATTTCCAGACCCGCGTATCGTAAGGTGCCAATAAGATTTTGGTGTGCAAAGGACTATCAGTAGGGCTGTGCATTTGGATCGGATATTCTTAATCGGAACCAATCTACTCAATTTCGGACTTCGAATTTCGAATATTTAGATTGGATTTCGGATTATGCTTATTAAAAATTTCGGATATACGGATCGGATTCGAATTGTTTAATTTTAACCCGATACGATCCAAAATTATTAGGGCATCTATAAATACTAAACTTTTATTTTAGGGTTAGGTTTTATTTCATTTTCAGTCTGCCTAGTTTATATCGCCGAGGGTGTTAAAAAAGCAAAATGCAAGTACTGTTCAGAAGAATATGTAGCTAATACCAAAAACAGTGGTACAAGCAATTTGCTATCGGATATTCTCAAGTGTTCGAACAATCCCAACAAGGCGAAGACAAGTCAGACAAAATTAGCTTTTCAATAGAAAGGTCAAACAGGTGATGTCTCACTTATCCCTTGAAAATTTGATCAAGAGGCATGTAGGAGGGCTTTAGCTCGTATGATATTTATAGATGAACAACCCTGTTGAAAAAGATGGATTTAGAGACTTCGTGAGAACTCTTCAACCTTTATTTCACATTCCATCTCGTACTACTATGACTAGGGATTGTCTTGAGATACACCATGACGAGAGACTTGCTTTGAAGTTAATTTTTAAAGAATCAAAACAGAGAATTTGTATTACGACTAATACATGGACATCAATTCAAAGAATTAACTAAATGTGTGTTACCGCACATTACATTGACAAGAATTGGAATTTACATAAAAAGATATTGAATATATGTCTAATTACTAATTACAAAGGTCAAGATTTAGCTAGTGGTATTGCTAAGTGCTTACTTGAATGGGGAGTGGATAAAGTATTTACTATGACAGTTGATAATGCGAGTTCTAACGATGTCATGGTTAAAGAATTATCCAAACAATTTACTAGATGGAACACTAACTTGATGGAAAGTAAGCATGTTTATGTGAAATGTATGGCTCACATCATCAATCTAGTTGTTCAAGATGGGTTGAGAGAAGGGAGTGTGTCTGTGGAACGAAAAAGACATGCTATTAGGTACATAAGACAATCTCCCGCAAGATGGAAGAAGTTTAAAGAATGAAATGATTTTTATTTCATATGTGTTGGATCCACGCCACAAGTTTCAATTTCTTTCGTTTCCGCTTGATGCTATGTTTAGAGAAATAATAGGTGTGAAAACACAAGATGAGGTGAAGACATACATGGAATCTTTGTTCAATGTGTATGCAAAGAAGAATGGTAGTTCTGGTTCATGTCCATCCTCTCTAACTTCCAATTCAATTCCATCTTTTCATGTGTCCCTTGATTCATGTCCATCTTTTCCAACTCATCTACTTCTTCATCATCGCTTTCAAAATTCATGCTAGATTTAAAGAAACATAAGAAGGGTGAAGGAATTGATTCTTAAACAGAGTTAAATAAATATTTGGATGAAGATGTTGAGGAAGACTACGAAAATTTTAACATTCTAGGGTGGTGGAAGTTGAACTCACCCAGATTTTCCACTCTTACTGAGATGGCACGTGATGTGCTAGCCATTCTGATTTCTAGTGTTGCCTCAGAAATCAACCTTTAGTACCGGTGGACGCATACTTGATCCATTTATGAGTTCAGTGACTCCTAGATTGATTCAAGCTCTTGTGTGTTTCCAAGATTGGCTTTGGAACGAATCAACAACTCCGGATAAAATTGAAGAAGATTTAGATAATCTTGAACAACTTGAAGCTGGTAAGACTATCTCATTTATTCTATTACTTTACTTGTGTTCAATGTGTACTTTTTTTCTGTTTCTTTAGATTATTTTTAAACTAATTTATTCTATTACTATCTTATTCTACAGACTATATTAATACCGCAAGAGAGCCTTGCATCGTCGACATATAGCGATTGAAGATCACTGTTTGCTATTGCCGGTATATTTTTTACTATTTTTGTGTGCATCTTGTATAAGCGTTCCATCTTGTGTTCCGTCTTGTCTACTGGTCTAAAGAAACTAACAGAATCTTGTCCATCTTATCTTCACTGCCTTATTCATCAAATGACATATGGCTTATCAATTCCTTTTTGACCAATCTCTGCCATGTAATGTTTCTTTTATATTTCCATGTAATGACCCTTCAGATGACATAACTTTTAAAGGTATCCTCCCTTAAATCATGTTTATCTTCGTCTAAGTTGCTCGGGCTCTTCACTTACAGTGCTGCACCCATGTCGACACGACGTGGGTGTGGGTATGGTGTGAGATGCGTGTCGGATCTGGTCAACCGATTTTGGGTACTTTGATCAAAATCAACGGAGAAATTTGGGACAGATACAATGATTTTTGAAAACAAATCAAAAGCTAGGGTGATATGGAAGAAAATGGAATACCTTGTAAATTTTCCACATAATTTAGACATTTTTATAACTCTATTATTAAATAATTGAATTATTTGTAGCCGAATCCGTACTTGGATCTGTACCCCTGAATCATTAAATTTAGATCATGAAGGATCTGACCTCTAGATCCGCACCCGTATCGGACACTCGCACCCGAGTCCGAGCAGCTTAGATTTTCGTTTCCTTTTCTGTGATGGCTTCTTTTTCTTGTGCTTTTATCAATTTTCTGTTGTGTCTTTGAAAAAGTTTGATGTCTTCGATTTGATCCCTACGGATAATGGTGCATCTGCAGCTTGTCCTTGAATTAAGGTAGTCATCAAGCATTTGTAAGGGCTGGAAAACTGATTAATAGGTTGAATGTTCTTATTCTTTGTGTATGTGGATAGGATTGATCGTGTCATTGCTGACTGTTTATATTAGATGTAATGAATTATATTGATTGGATATAACTGATGATAATGTGCTTTAAAAATGCTCTTGATGAATGCAATAAAGGGCTCACTTGAGTAGTTAATATCTTATGAAATGCAGTGTTGCAATGTTGTCAAATCTGATATCTTTTATCCTCTCGTTTTTGTCAAATGCAGTGTTGCTGAACTTGAAAGCGAGCCAGGATTGAGTGGGATGGCCATAGAAGTTGGAACTTGGAACTCTTTTGTGTAATCTATTAATGAATTCTTGTTGAGGATTTCAGTTTATTAGATATCTATTTGGGATTTTAGTTAATTTTATTTTGCTATAAAGATTGTGTTTTGTTTATGTGATGGATTTTACCACAAGAATTGGGATTTGCAGCTTTCCTTTTCATCTGTGGATGCTATGATGTTCTTTACGAGAAAAGCCAATACTTCATTTACATCTTCCTCCAAGTTACTACCTTTACAATTTATCGGATTTGGCTACAATCCGATATTAAAATCCGAAATAGTTATCCAATTCAAACTTTAAAATCCTATCTAATCCGATATTAATTCGGATCGAATTCGGATTGCATTTTGTAGAACCCGAAATGTGCTAAAACCGATCCGATCCAATTCATGCACAGCCTACTATCAGTGTCAACTTCTTTGGAATCTCCGATCCATTTTATTAAGACTCTCATCATGACTCTTGAGATTTTTGATTCCAACACCACCACTTTTTTGTCCTCGGTAAAATTCTTCTAATTCACAAGACAAAAAGAATTGACCTTCTTTTTACCACATCAAAGAAAGTCTCTCCTTGTTTTTCCATACACTTCAAAACATGTGCCAGAGTAGGAAACAATGACTGTGCAACTGGGAAGGGCCCTAAGGATACTGTTAATCAAAGTGAGTCTACCAGCCCGCAAAAGATATTGTTTTTTTCTAATGCCAACTTTCTCTCCGGCTTCCTAGGAACCTCGTTTGATATTGTCCCTGATATGTGTCTTTCGCCCCAAAAGTAGACCCGTCTACTTTGTGGGAAGAGATACAATGGTGCAATGCAAAATACTGTGGTTGGCCGTTTGGCAGTGTAATACTCCCTCCATTCTAATTTATGTGGCAAAATTTGAAAAAGCACAAAGTTAAAAAAGAAAAAAACATTAAAACTTATGATCATAAACATGCCATAACATTTGGGTAGTTATGAGACTTTTGAAACTTCTGGTTTAAAATTAGAGCCATCAATATAGGCTTGGCCAGTTGGGCCAGCCCGGCCCAACCCGTTATTAAGTAAAAGGCTGGGCTAGAATTTTTGAAGCCTATTTAAAAATGGAGAAAAATGCACGGCTAAGCATCTTTTAAAAACTATTTAAGTTAATGATACCATTTCTTGTTTATTCCATAAATAGCATTTTTTTTACAATATTAGCATATTGCAAAAATTATGCACACAATTAATGAGTAACATAATGCACAAATCATGGGATCCATAGTTATCTTTTCATGCACACTCTCGTTCCTTTTATTTTCTATTCTAAATTTCAGCAGGTTCGCAAGAGAAAAAAGAAACAAGGAAACCATGGCTGCCTTTCAGTAACAGGCCTCGCACAAAACAAAAAATTAGAGATAGATCAAGACAACAGAGAGAAGAAAACTAAAAGAAAAAGAAGTCTTGGTTCTCAAAAGTTCGAACAAATAGAAGGATGCATGGCGAGCACCAAACCGACCCTAATCATTTTTCAATTCCTTTGAAGATTTTGTTCAAGAAGTTTGCTTCGATTGAATAAATTTTACTACGTATATTTTATGTAGTTGAATTATAATCTTATGTATTATTACTGTTTACCAAGATGTAATTTTTGAAAATATCTTTTTGTGTTTTAATTGAGTGCCAGTGTGTGTGTGTGTGTGTATATATATATGTTTTGTATCAAACAAAATCATGTGTACTCGTATTAAAGAGAGTTGTTGGCCGATAATTTAATAAACTCCAAAAATAAGTTGTATACTCTTTAATATACTCCGAAAATAAGTTGTATATTCATCTAGTCAATCAATGTATGATTAAAAACCTATGTTCAAGTTATTGTATAATATGGATATACCACTAATAACAATGTAATTAATAGTAATACACTAGATATGTATAAATATACATAGTATATATAGTAATATGTAAATGATAGAGTCTTCGTGTGTGTGTGTGTGTGTATTAGATATACTTCTTTAAACCACAAATATTTATTATTAAAAAATTATTTATTAGGTTATGAAACAACAATAATATGATAATTGAAGTATAAATAGACGATTGTAGTTTGTGTTTGCGTTGTAGAAGAAAGAGATATCAAAGGAATGAATAGGGCGTAAATTTTGATAATGCATTATAGATTCTCCGTAAAATAATTCTTGATAATATACTTAGCCGTTATGGGAGATGATATGATAATATGGGCGATAATTTAGGAATCGAATTGGTGTAGCTTTAAATATTTCGGCCAGAAATGCAGATAATTAGCTGTCGTGTTTGTTAATTACTGATTGTTGCTAGGATTTTGTAAAATTTTCTTAGATATTATCTAGTTATGTTTTTTCCCGTGAGGCTTGGCTAGGCTGCCAGGCTGAGCCGGCCCGTAGGCCTAAATAAAAATACGTATTTAAAATATATAAAATATAAAAAGTATACGACAAAAAAAAATAACAAGAAGAGTATCACAAGCTTAAAGTTTATTAAGCTCAATTGTCTTAAAACATTAATTAGTTTTAAAAATTAATCTTAATATTTAACTAATTAATATTGCATAAGAAATGTAGATGTAGATGAAAGTGACGATGTTAAGACAACTTTCTCACACGCTTATTCAAATGTGTTTGATGAAGATGATGTATTGGATATCCCATAATCACACGCTTATTCAAATGTGTTTGATGAAGATGATGTATTGGATATCCCATAAGCGTCATGGACGTTCTCTTGAATTGTTTGTTTTGAGTTTTGACTTTTAGTAAATGAAATATAGTCTTATCTTTTACTTTTTTAGTGTTTATTATGATATATTAGAATAATATAAAGAGTCATTAAGTTTTGTCAAACATTTCCAATAAGATTTTTTAAGCTTTTAAATATTTATCTTTTTTTTAGGTTAAAACCTAAAGAAAAAATAAAGTTTATATTTTAAAAAATAATGGGCCGCCCATGGGGGCCCGCAGCCCACAAAGGGCTGGGGTGAGCTAACCATTATAAAGCCCATCAAAATGGTGGGCTAGCCCAGCCCAACCATCAATTGCTAAAGCTCACGTAGGATGGGCGGGGCTAGCCCGGCCCTGCCCATATTGACAGCTCTATTTAAAATATTCCATAAAATTTATGTCCTGCAAGATATTATCATTAAGGGTAAAAAAGAAGTTTAAGTTCGATTGTTTACAAATTTAGAAAGTTGTTATTCTTTTTAAAACGAACTAAAAGAAATGTTGCCACACAAATTGGAATGGAGGAACAAGCAACTTTTATAATCAAGCTTGTAAATTTTATACACTCCAAACATGTAAATTTTATACACTCCAAACATGTGTATCCTCTAAAGCTTCTCCTCCTCTTTCCACTGCCGCACATGCAACAGCAGCAAACATACATTATCTTCATTTGTACTCATACTTACCACTAAAAGCATTCCTTTAGTTGCCATCTACATGAAAAGGCATATGTGCTCTTGGAATCCAAACAAATAAGTATTGGAACTTCAAACTCTCACTTTTTAGTAACAAATGGTAAGTACTTCATAGATAAAATTTTATTTCACATCCATTTCAATTCTACATGCAAAACTATGACTGTGTTATGTTGTTTCATAGGGTAATTCCATCACGTTTAAAAGATAAACTGCTTTCCAATCATATATTTTTCTCGTGAATCCCAAAGCACTCCACTATCCTGTGAATTATAGATTTACTAAATTGACATTGGCATCTCCTTCTAACTCGATATTCAATATGCTATATAGATAGGAAAACAACCCTTAGTACCACAAACATGTGTTTCTAAATGTTGTTCTCATTTTCTCAGTTTAAAGATGATGTTGTCGTTAATACTTTACATCCCTCCATGATCTTCCTCCATAGTAAAATTGTTCCAAGAACCTCCATCTACCATCATGTATTCCGCACTTCTCCAAAATCACTATCCTCCATAAAGTCTGATCCTCCTTACCGAAGCTTACTTACCTAACCTTGCTATATTAAATCTCAAAGCATTTACTCTTAGCTTAAACCTTTAGGAGGTAACCACCACTAATTAAAAAGGCAGCCCAGTGCACTAAGCTCCCGATATGCACAGGGTCCAGGAAAGGGCCGGACCACAAGGGTCTATAGTACACAGCTTTGTCCTGCATTTTCATTGTTTCCCACGAGAGACTTTTTTGAAACCTCTTTTAGCTTTTCAACCACACTAAGCAATGCATGCATAAGGGACATAATAAGTAATAAAGCTTGATAGTGTACTCTTGATCAGTATTTGATTACCCCTTTCAACCAAGTACTTCTTTTGTCACCCGCCTAATATTTTCCCAACTTTTCCACTTTTTGGGTTTACGACAATTTGGTTTTTGTTCAATGCTCCTCGTGAAGAATTTAACGCAACTTCCTCAAATACATTTTTTAGCTTAATAGGTATGTCTATATAGGTCGCTGCCCCTTTGGCATATAATTGCGATGGAAGTTGCATAGACTCTTTTCAAAACTACCCGGAGACCTAAAACAATGCAAGTGTAGCAAACTCAACTCTCGAAAAGGCTAAAATCAACCTACCCGACCCTTGTGTTGTTACCAACATGTATCTCTTCTATCACTATATGAATATCCAACTACTCCCTTGTTCACCCACTCACTCAGGCTAAATTCTATTTCACCAAACATTAACCTCCAACTCTACTCCTTTGAACTTAACCTCATCCTCGTCCTCAACCATTGTGCCGCTTATTCCGCCAATCAACTTTCTCTTACTAGAATTGTTAGTCTATGGAAGAACTTTGTATTGAAATCTCCAACGTTCAATCATAGTGATTTTTGTTATAGCCAACATAGGGGGATTTGCATCTATACCCATTTTTTGGGTCACGTCTTAACTTGTGCCCGCTTTGCAAAAAAAATTGCAAGCGTACCTTCTTTTTCTCGTAACTTCAACATACGGGGCTGAAGTAGCAAAGGCAATCATGCAAAACTTCAGCATTCTAGTAGACGGGACTGAAGTAGCAAGTGTGCTGAACCAAGTGTGCTGAAGTTTTTGTTTGTAATTGCTGAACTTAAGCATAGTAGCTGAAGTGTTGTTCTCTATTTGCTGAAGTTTTTGTTTGTAATTGCTGAAGTTTTTGTTTTTGTAATTGGCGAAGTTTTTGTTTTTGTAACTGGCTGAAGTTTTTGTTTTGTAACTGGCGAACTTCAACTCTAGAGCTGAAGTTTTTGTTTTGTAACTGTTCAACTTCAGCTCTAGAGCTGAAGTTTTTGTTTTGTAACTGTTAAACTTTAGCTCTAGAGCTGAAGTTTTTGTTTGTAACTGGCGAACTTCAGCTCTAGAGTCTTCTTCCCTCCATAATGATACAGCCATTTCTGCTCTAACTTCGAGAAGATTTCCAGCATCATCTTACTGAACTCCATCACTGAACAGCGAAACAAGCAATGAAAGTAATTTACTGTAATGATGGATTATGCAACAGTTAATGGAAAAACCGTGAAACATGAAAAAAGTCACGATATTCTTCGGAGAGGCATTTATGATGCGAAATTGCACTGTATATTCCAATTTTTTTCTTATTTATTTCTTCTGCACTGACAGAAATACAATCTGTGCAGTGCGATTTCAGAAAGAGGTTGAGGGCGGATATAACTTTGAGGAGGAGAAGAAGGAGGAGAAAGGGGGCTGAAGTTGTTTAAAAAGTAGGTACAAGTTAAAACTTTTTTAAAAAATGGGCATAGGTTAAATGGGTCGACCAAATAGGGCGCCCCGTGCAATTTTCATGCCAACATAGCTAACTACACTTCAATCATAGCCTAAGTTGCTCCAACACGGCAATTTAGGTGTCGCACACATGTCGATGCGACACTATGAAGGGTGTGGGTATGGAATCCGTACCGAATCTTGACAAACAATTTTGGGTACTTTGACCATAACAGAAGGAAAGATTCGAGACGAGATAAAATTAGATTCCTAAAATCAGAACCAAAACTAGGTAAATTTGAAGAAAATAGCCTACTTTATCTAGGAAATCAATACTTTACTTATCTACAACTTGAAAATAAAACAGAAATCTACATTTTACAAGCTATACATAAGTATTCCACAAAATTTATCATAATCTAGAGATATTTTATTTTTTGAATTATTTTTAGCCGGATCCCCGCATCTGTATCCATACTAGGATCCGACCTCTAGATTTGCACCCTTGTCGGACACACACCCATGTCCGAGCAACTTAGATCATAGCAAAGTGTGTGAGCGAGTTTTTGTGTGTGTGTGTGTGGGTGCATGTGAGACAGAGAAAGAGAGGGAGAGAGTCACCCGCACCTTCAAATTTCTAACTTGATGAGGGCAGCCCGCAGGAATAAAAACTGCATCACCTAATTTTTGAACAAAGGTCCATGGTTCAATTCCTGCAAAATACAAAATATATACAAAGCCATTAGAAGGAAAAACAAAGAATTTTACTCGTTAAATAGGTAGAACTCAAGCTATGAAATTCATATACGGAACACTAACCATACTCTTCCTTAAGCTTCCTTTTGTGATCCTCAGTCAAGTAAAACGTTTGATCATGTATAGGGTGAATAACCTACAAGACCAAAAAGTTGATAGATACAGAAGGCATAGCAGATCATAAGGATAAAAAATGTAACAATTAACATTTCATATTAAAGGATAAGGACCCCGACATAGACCAAAAAACTCTTTAACATTGGAAGAAAATGAAGTGATAGGCATTTTCTACAGAACCAAAATCTAACAAAACCATCTTCATATAGATATCATAAAGACTGAACCAAACTTCACTTTTACGGGTTTGAACAAGAGAAACATCTGTCGTAAATGGTTTCCTCATCCGAACTTTGAAAGATTGAGTTTCGAAACCACCCAAACCCCTCTAGTAGAACAACAACTACGCATAAGTCAAACCAGTTGGAAGATTTAGAATTATGCTTGATCTCTATCTTGGAAAAACTGATGTCCCATATTGCAAAGAACCTTGTCCAAAATGTAAATATCACATGATCTAACATGATAGCTTCTTGTTTCCTAGGCGAGCAAACAGATTCGAAAGCTGCCTATACAAAAGAGCAGCAGTAATTGCAGCTCATTGTCTTGTAAAGGTAAATAACATGATGAATTGGTTGAAAAGGTGAAAATAGGTGATCGTTTTAGGGTGTAGCATTCCTGTTTCCCCTCACTCTCAGACTGGATAGCTGAAAGAATATTTTCAGCACATCAATTCAGGAATTTAGACTCCGGCTTTCTTGCTGAAACTGCACACTATCTAGGCTCTTTTCTTCTGCCTCTGCTACAAATTAGATTTGGCCTCAGTTCTACCGACATGTAATGTATTTCAGACTCAGTTACAGGTAACCGTTGATTAGTCAAAACTATGATGAAGAGCTCTGGAACATGTGAAAGAAAGAAACAGGATAACCAAAAAAAATAATCCTCCCCCCCTCCCCCCCCCCCTAAAAAAAAAAAAATTATACTCTCTTTCACATTTCTAAGTAAAAAGCTTAGTAAATTTTATTAATACCTGTGGCACCGGGGAACAGTGGATATGCCTGAATTCTCTAAAGTGCTTCCTGAGATATTCCTCTAACTTTGGAACATCTTGCCTTCTAAAGATGTCCCAGAGTGCACCACCTTCTAAATCCTCAAATACTTCACCTTCTCTAAACACTGGGTTATTTTTGCACTCATCACTTTTACCATGATCAATCTTATTTCCTCCACTTGCTTCATAAGTGCTTGTCGTATCGATTGCACCATCTGTTGCCACCTCAGCATTAGTATCTCCCTCTGGCTTGACACAGGAAGCAGATGCAACAATTGATTGATTGTCACTATGTGGTCCAATACTCAAGCTCTGATCTGGAAGTACATCAGTTTTTCCTTTATCTATTCTACTATGTCTCTCACCTAGGACAGAGTTACCCTCAATCAACTCAGATGATGCTTCATTTTCACATTCTTTCTCGTCCTCAGACATCTGAAGTTCCCTTTTATCTTGAGCAGCATGCCTTATTTTCAATTCTTGCATTGTTGAAAGCTGGTCATGCTTCAAGGTTATTGCTTGAGTATGTGTCAACACATTCACCTACGAAATAAATTGAAAGCAACTAACTTTAACAGAGAAACCTGACAACATAAGAAAACACATAGTTAACAGTTTAGTATCACTCGTTGGGTAGATAAATGAATTGCAATATATTAAAATACACCCTTCAAGCAGACATTAAATATCCCTCAGTAAGGAGTGTAACAGAACGTATGACCATTTATTCTTCAAGTCTCAAGCATAAGTTCAACCACATTAGAGAACCTAAGATCAATTTAGCTTCTGGGAGACATGTTCAGGACTTTCAATTCATGGGTAAGCATGTACAACCAGTTTACCTAGCTTCTCTTAGTTTTAACTGAAGTCAAGGTTACAGCAACAACAACAACCTAGTG
This sequence comes from Nicotiana attenuata, assembly GCF_001879085.1. NCBI lineage: Eukaryota > Viridiplantae > Streptophyta > Magnoliopsida > Solanales > Solanaceae > Nicotiana > Nicotiana attenuata. Next base: position 301,520 of record NW_017670491.1, read on the forward strand.
GGATTAGTCAAGGTTACAGCAATCCTTGCAAATAAACTGCATAGCATGAATATGTCTACATTATATTCAAGTTCAAGAAAAACCCCTAACCGTGCAGTATTATATGCAAAAGAAAGAGAGAAAAACCTAAGCAATCAAAAAAAAGAAGCGGACGGAAAGCGCAGGTATACCGCATCAGACATATCACAATGCAGCTTAGTCACAGAGTCTCCGCGCCCCAGCTCCTGAGGAACTCCATAAGCAATATATGTCTTTGGTCCCATGTCAGGCTTCAACGACTCTTTTGGCAGTTTGACAGCAAGATTTAGATAGCCGCTTTGTGGATGTGTGTACTCCTTAAAAGGCAAACTGCTAACAAATTCCGCACCATGACGAGGTAATCGTTCATCAAATAGATCAGATGGAGGCCAATCTTTCAACTTCAGAATCTGGGGCCAGCCAGCATCATCAAATCGACCTTCCATATACCCCTTAAAGAACTGGTGGATGTTAACTTCTACCTGCAGTTCCAAGAAATAACATAATCATCAACTTTCATGCAGAGAGTATACAGCAAATAACTAACTTCAGAAACTAAAATGGAGAAAGAAAAATGTTGTAAAACATTGAACATCACAGGCTCCACTACACGTGAAGTCCTACAAAGTCTTTTGGGAATCACATTGAGCTATAAGATTTTCGATTGCTTTCAAAGTAAAAGAATAGATGGATTAACGTGGCACATTCAGGAGGAGGTGCCTTGGTGCATGTTATTTGCAGATGACATAGTGCTGATTGACGAGACGCGAGATGGAGTTAACACGAGGCCGGAGGTATGGAGACAAATCCTAGAATCTAAAGGGTTCAAGTTGAGCAAGATTAAAACGGAGTACATTAAGTGTAAGTTAAGTGGAGTAACTCATGAGGATGAAGTGGAGGTGAGGCTTGACACTTAGGTCACCCCCAAGCGGGATGGATTCAAGCATCTTGGATCAGTAATCCAAGTTGACTGGGAGATTGATGGGGATGTCGTATTGGAGCAGGATGGATGAAATGAAGGCTTGCTTATGGTGTCTTGTGTGATAAGAATGTGCCACCAAGACTTATAGATAAGTTCTACAGGACCTACTATATTATATGAGGCGAAGTGTTGGCCAATTAAAAACTCTCATGTCCAGAAGTTGGAAGTAGCGAAATGAGGATGTTGAGGTGGATGTGTGCGCATACTAGGAGAGACAAGATCAATAATGAAGATATTCGGAACAAAGTAGGGGTAGCCCCGTAGAGGATAAGCTACAAGAAGTGAGGCTGAGATGGTACAGGTATGTGGGAAGGAGATGCATGAATGTCCCAGTAAGGAGGTGTGAGAGATTGCACATAGTGGGTCTAAGGAAGGGACGGGATAGACCTAAGAAGTACTGGGGAGAGGTGGTAGGCATGATATAGTGCTTCTTCAGCTTACTGAGGACATGATGCAAGATCAAGAAGACTAAGAATTCAAGAAATTCAAGTAGTCCAAACATCCATTCAAGATTAGGATTTCTTTTCCATAAGATTAGGATTCCTTATTTCTTGTTTCCTAGTAATTTGATTCTTGTTTTAGTAGGATTATATTTGTAGTTCTAGTCAAACTAGGATTGTTAGTTGGTATCACATTCCTACTAGAATTCTTTTTTCCTATTGTAGTTAGAATAGGTTTGTATTAACATTATTCCTATTCGAATTTAATTAAGATTAGTTTTTCTTAACCTCATCAATTTTATGTAAGGCCTGTTTAAAAGGCTCAATATGCTGGAAAAAAAAATTGGTAATTAGTTTTTCTAAGTTCGTGCTACAAAAACGTGATTTATCTTTTTTTTTTTTTTGATGAAGTAAGGTGTTGTATTGCTGGCATCAAGAAGATGCAATTAATACAAAAGAAGAGATGTTAGCTCCAGTACATCATGTGCTATTCTAATCATAGGGAGCTAACCAAAAAAATGGGCCATCAAGCTAGGCTCATTGAGCCAATAAAGTCTAGAAAGGGGATAACATTATTTACAGGGGAGATATTACTCCAACTAAAAAGATACACCAGACATCTAGCTTTCAAAAAGTGAATAGGAGTTGAAATGCCATCAAAACATCTTCGATTCCTTTCTGTCCAAAGACACCAAAATATGCAACCTGGGACCATTTTCCAGATACTTTTGATGGCTGGCCTTGCTGACTTTCCAAAAGCTCCAGCTTTCAACTGCTTCCTTAATGTTCTGGGGTAGTGTCCAGCTGATACCAAAAATTGAGAAGAACATGTGCCAGAGATCAATAGCCACTGTGCAATGCAGAAATAGGTGATTGATTGATTCTGAGTTTAGCTTACACATGTGGCATCTATTAACAATCTGGAAGCTCCTCCTACAAAGATTGTCTTGTGTCAAAATAGCACCTTTAAGAGTCGTCCATGCAAAACAGCTGACCTTTATAGGCATTTTGGTTTTCCAGATTAGCTTCCAAGGCCACAGGTCAATAACTTCATTCAAAGCACAAAGTTTATTGTAGCTTGCCTTCACTGTATATGCCCCTTCCTTAGAAGTGCCCCATCGTAGCTTATCCGTGTGCTGGATACTCATTGTACAATTTGCTAACCTTCCAAGTAGGTCAAGCACTTCTTCTATCTCCCAGTCTTGTATGTTTCTCCTGAAAAGGACCTCCCAAGTGTTGTTGGATCTATTCTGTGCGACCGTTGAGTTAGGATCAGTAGCTAGGTGGAATAGAGTGGGGAAAGTTTCTTGAAGTGTGAAGTTCCCTAGCCACTTATCCTTCCAAAATTTCACATGTGCTCCATTACCAACTTTGAAGGACACTTCTTGTTGGAAGACTTCTTTTAGGCTGTTGATGTGCTTCCAGGGCCCAACCCCATGAGGAGCTCTTGTGGTTCTGATACTCCAATTATCCAGGTGACCATATTTGGCTTTAACTATTTCCTTCCATAAGCTTGTGCCTTCTTTCCCATATCTCCAATGCCACTTCATTAGCAAACTCTTGTTGTGTTTTGAAAGATCTCTAATGCCCAGACCACCTAGTGACTTTGGTTAAGTTACAGTTGCCCACTTCACCAAATGGAATTTGTGACCTTCACTGTTACCTTCCCATAAAAGGGATCTTCTCAATTTGTCTAGCTGCTTTTGGACTTTACTTGGCATAGGGAATAGGGACATGATGTAGGTTGCTATGCTGTCCAAAACACTGTTGATCAGAGTCACCCTTCCACCCGTTGACAGATACTGCATCTGCCAAGTTGCTAACCTTTTTTCCACTTTCTCAATCACACCATTCCACACCTCCACTGACTTATGTTTTGCTCCCAAGGGTAGTCCGAGGTAGGTAGTAGGAAATGAGCCAATGTCACAACTCATTATACCAGCCAGCTCGTCTAAGTTAGGTACCGCATTGACAGGATATATCATGCTTTTCAACACGTTTATGTGTAGACCTGAAATAGATTCAAAAATAAGGAGGGTTAGATTGAGGTATTGCAACTGCAGTTTTCCAGCCCCACAGAAGATTAGTGTATCATCTGCGTTTAACAGATGGGAGATTGAGATTGAATTCCCTGAGTTGCTGCTTATCTTGAACCCTTCAATCCATTCTAATTGCCTTGTTTTATCAAACATTTTGCTCAAACCTTCCATTGCTATGATGAAAAGAAAAGGCGAGAGAGGGTCTCCCTGCCTAATCCCTTTCTGAGGGAAGAAAAAGCCAACTGGAGATCTGTTGATGAGGACTGAGTATTTGACAGTGGTTAGACTGAACTTGATCGACCTTATCCATCTTTCACCAAATCCCATTCCCCTTAGTGTTGACAGAAGATACGACCAGTTGCCTTGATCAAATGCCTTCTCTATGTCTAGTTTAAATAGGATTCCAGGGACTCCACTTTTAAGTCTCTCATCTAGCAGCTCATTTGCAATAACAGCTGCATCAGTTATCTGTCTATCTTTTAGGAATGCATTTTGTTCCCCTGAGATTAGCTTCCCCATCACTGTCTTCATTCTTTATGCCAGAAGTTTAGCCATTATCTTATACACACTTCCAATAAGGCTTATTGGTCTAAAGTCCTTGAGCTCTACTGCACCTTTTTTCTTCGGGACAAGTGCAATGAAGGAGGCATTGCTAGACTTTACCATATGACAGTTATGGTGGAAATGGTTGATTGCTGCCATAATGTCCGGCTTGATAAAGTTTCAAGTTTTTTGGTAAAAAACCATTGTGTAGCCATCAGGCCCTGGGGCTTTATCTGGTGCACAAGAATTGATGGCTGCCATCACTTCTTCTTTTTCAAAGGCTCTTTCCAGCCACACTTCTTCATCCATCGAGATCCTAGCTAAGTTTTCAAAGTTGACACTAGGCCTCCATTGCTCACTTTCTGAATAGAGCCCCTGATAAAAGCTTAGGATTTTAGCTTTGATGGATTCTTGGTCCTCGGTGATTTCCTCCCCTATCTTCAGTCTGTCAATGTAATTGTTCCTTCTGTGGGAGTTAGCCATTTCTGAAAGAACTTAGTGTTCCTGTCACCTTCTTTAAGCCATAAACATCTTGATTTTTGTCTCCATGAGAACTGCTCAACCTTTGCTATTTGCTGTAATTCCACTCTTATCTGCATTAGTTTCTCCTTTTCAACTTGTGTTTGGGTCCTGTTCTCTGTTGTTTGCTCCAGCATTGCTAACTCCTCCACTAGTTTAGTCTTTTGTGTTTCCAGTCTGCCAAACTCCTCTCTGTTCCAATTAGTGATGTCTGCCTTGAGCCTTCTCAGTTTCTGCATAAGTATAAAATTTGGGCTGCCTCCTATCACATAGCTCTGCCACCAATTTTTAACCTTATCAATGAAACCCTCCACCTGTAGCCACATATTCTCGAATTTGAAATAAGAGGGGGTGGCTTCCCAGTCACCACACTCAAGGAGTAGGGGTCTGTGATCATAGATCACTCTTGGGAGGGCTAGCTGCTTGATAGCTTTGAAACTGTCACACCATTCAGGGGAAATTAAGAACCTATCTATTCTCGAAGCTTGCAATGAGCCTTCACCTCTGAACCAGGTATAATAAGCTCCTTGTAGAGGCAATCTATAATACCCAGGTCTTGAATGATGTCTGAGAAGTATACCATGGCCCTGGACCTTCTAACACAATTGTATCGTTCACTTTCATACCTACAAACATTGAAATCACCCCCTATAACCCATTGCTCATTCCAGATAGATCTGATTGCTGCAAATTCTAGCCATAGTTCCTCTCTTTCAGGATTTGTGTGTGGGCCATACACCCCTGTAAAACACCATCTGAATTGTTCATGCAGACTTTCTAGCATGCATGATAGAGTGTAGTAACCTTGATGAGTATCCCTGTTTGCCCATTGTCTTTTGTCCCATAGGATGATAATTCCTCCACTGTTACCTACAGATTTCAGCTCTGCCCACTCAACCCATCGATTACCCCATATTTGCCTAATCCGGGATACTGGGAATTCTTCAATTTTTGTTTCTTGCAAACAAACAATATCCGGCTTCCACTTCTTAATCAGTGATGAAGTTCTAGTCCTTTTATCAGCTTCATTCAATCCACGCACGTTCCAGCTTAATATTTTTACTTTCATCTAGAAAAAGCTTTGTAAAACCTGTCCCTATCCCCTTTCCTTTTACCCTCGTAATTTAGGCCCCATTTCAGTCTTTCCAATTCTGTTTTTGCTTCTTCTTACCCCTTCTCTTTTCCCTGCCTGGTGATTTTTGTTTCTGTGGCTGCATTTGCCGCTTTTGATCCATTCGGAGGATGATGCCCATAATCTCATGTTCAAACCCTTCTACGTTAACCCCAAAAGCCTTGCATGCCTTTAACATCACAGCCTTTGTCCATCTTGTATGCTCGTAAATATTTGGGGTATCAATTACTTGCATGCTTGAAGAGCCTTGTTCATACCATGGGAGAGCAAGTGTGTCGCAAGAAAAGAGCTCGACATCTGAACTGTCAACAGCTTCAGTTGATTGTGGCATTTTCCTGCAGATTTTTTGCAGAACCTTTTCTCCTTCGTCGTCTACCTCTGAGTCACGGTGAAGGAGGTTTAACACTGGGCCCTTCTGAGAAGGAAGCTTCTAGTTCTACCATTAGTGGGTCAAAATAATTTATAGAGATGGAGGGGTTGGGCTTCAAAACACATGGGTCAATTTTAGGCCCAGTTGCTCTCCAGATTTGCTTTGTTAATTTCCCCCTCTGTGCATGCTTGCCTTTTGGGACCCTTTTTGTAATATTCACGATCCACTAAGAGGCCCAAATTTTGAGCCCTCTCTTTAACCCCACCATTTGATTTAGTATGCCTCACAGTTGGTAACTTGTATAACTTGTACGTATGCCTTGAGTTTGAGGCTGCCACGTCAGCCACTTTTGAATTAAAGGTGATCGGTCTATTATGGTTAAAGACCACTGGGTTGTTCGTTGGGTCCTTCGCTTGACTCGAGGAGGGTTTATCAAAGACTGCCGCCTTCTCTACTCCAACGGCGACTGAAACCTCGCCGGAATTTGCAGGTTTTATGATTACGTCCTCCAAAACTAAAATCTTGTAGCTCCTGATGCCTATTTTTAACTCGACAACCCCTGGGTAACTCATCTCCTTGTCTTTTACACAGATTCTGGCCCAGAACATGTGTGCCCTGTTTTTCGTGTCCTCATCGGTGCCTATGAATCCTCCAAACTTATCTCCTATGAAGCGAAAAGTTGTTGATGTCCAGCCATGCAGAGGAATTCCAAAGGCTTTGACCCACTTCTGTCCCATTTCACCTTTGGTTGGAGATGATCCAGATTCCGGCGACCACCACTCAAGGGTTAAGTGTCTACCATTCCAGAACCAATCCCCTGCTTTTACCCTAGGTGCTTCCTGTCTCGATGGTAGCTCGAAGAGGAACTGATTGTGAGCCATCGGAGTGACCATGAGACCGGCTGTTACTTTCCACCTTGTGATAAACCATTTTTGGATGACTTCAGCTTTGGGGCTTTGATTGAAAGGGTCGTTGAAACATCCAATCAGGCACTTGGATAGGAATTGGGAGCTTTCATCGTCAGCAGCAACACCTTCAGTAGCAGCAACAACATCTACTTGCTCGTTAACTTGTGTAGGCCATTGTGGAATCTTTGCAGCCACTAGAAAGGATCTCTTTTGTACATCTGCAAATTTTTTGAGCTTGTAGTTGGAAGCCTTCCCCAAAAATTGTAATATTCTTCCTGTTATATCTCCCCGCCCCCTGTTGTAATCGTTTTCTGGTATTATGATTGCAGATTTCCTGTCTCCAATCCAAGTTTCAATTCTGATGTATCTGCCATAAACATTGTAATTTTGGTATACCCTGTATAAGTAGGCTTGTATCTTTCTCCCCCACCTTCTGTAGAGATTCCCGGCGCCCCGTGAAGCTTGGTACATTTGCTCACATACCCATGTGATGTTGTCCTCATCAATCTTAATTTTACTTGTAAATCTACTGCCCCTTCCAATCCATAAGAACCATCTTTCATTGTCTTCACTGATGTCGATAAGCTCGTAGGACTTGTCACCTGAAATAAAGAAGAGCTTTTCCCCCATGCTACGCGAAGGAGAAATTTCACCGGAAAAGGAGTGAAATTCCACCAGAAAGGGAGTCCGAAGGTGGATGAAAAAGTAGGCACATTTCCCAAGTCGTTAGAAAGGAAAACTATGTGATGCCGGTTCCAAAAACGTGATTTATCTTTTACTTCATTCTTCATCCTTTATTCAATACTTCTTGCAAAATACCTTCCCCAGACCCCACTTGTAGGAATATACTTGGTATATTGTTGTTGTTTCGAAGTACAAGAATAAAAAAGATAAAAACACATATATAAAATAGACACAAAAGGCACATGCCGCAAAAAGAAAAAAAGGACCAAACAAGAGCATGTTCCAACACAGTTTTAATTTCTTTATAAGAAATGGTAAAAGATTGAACATTGGGTCTAACATTTGTATACACTGCTTAGTCTGAAATTTCTGAGGTTGCTACTAGGTTTGTACTTCATAGCAAAATATATTACTCCCTTCGTCCCATTTTATGAGACACACTTCCTTATTAGTTTGTCTTAGAAAGAATGGCACATTTTCATATTAGATATAAGTTAACTTTAAATTTTTCATTTTACACTTAATGAGGTGATTTATTCACAAATATTTATGACTTATCTTAGTCCACAAATTCAAAAGTCTTTCTTTCTTAAAGTTCGTGTCTAGCCAAACAGTCCCACATAAAATGTGACAAAGGGAGTAAATGGAAAAAAGTTAATGCTCCCCTCTATACTCCTTCAATCTCATATATATTGACTTTGCTTTTATTCGAAGTCATGAACTTTATCCTCTGACCGCAAGCACATACTCCCTCTGTTCCAATTTAAATGACATACTTTCCTTATTAGTCTATTCCAAAAAGAATGACAAATTTCTATATTTGAAAACAATTTAACTTTAAACTTTTTATTTTACCCACTTGCCCTTTAATGAGAAGCATGTATAGCCACAAAAATGTCACAAAGCTTTTACCCTTTAAGCCTTTAGGACCACATGTTTCAAAAGTCTTTTTTTTCTTAAACTTTGTGCCAAATCAAACTACATCATCTAAATTGAAACGAAGGGAGTATTACCGTTAAGTCAAAAAGTAAGTGGCTAGTGGTATTTTTCATGAAGTTTCGAAATGAAAAAATATCAACTTCTAAAATTAGAACAAACGTTAATCAAGTTATTCTTCTAAATTGTACTACGTCAGACAAAATTAGACCCAAGCAGCTTATAGATTCCGAGCACTCAAAAGAACATATATTTGATGAATTAAAGAGAAAGCAACATTATGCACAATTAATAGAATAACCTACTCGATTAAAGAGTTAGGTAGCTCAGAAGTTAAACCCTAAACAAACTATATGGCATTTTAACTAGTTCCAGAAAAAGTCATCACTAGTAAAGGTAGGTACCGAGCAAAGAACAAACATAATCCAATAGGAAAACATTCAAAGAGATACTTGGAACCTACAATCACAACCATTAAGTTGCTTTAACCTACACATACTAACAAGTTTAAAATCATACAAAAACACTTTGTATTAAAAATCAAGTGCTTAGATTTTGATATAAATTGTATATTGATTGGTACTTCTATTTGTAATATAATTAAGTCCTAAGCAAGAGAAAGAAAACTGATACACTGCACTGATGGACAGAATATTTGATATAATTCTGAAAGTAAATTTTGTTAAACTTAACTAAAATAATTAAATGTCTACCAAAACTAAGAAATTGATTAGCAAGACAAACAAAATTACTTAGAAAAGGAGAGATTTTTGATGAATGTGATACTCGCAAGTATTAAACTGACCTCACACCAATCTAAGCAATTGATAGCAATAACATCCAAAAGAAGAGGATGGTTTAAGTTCTTTATCTGGCGACATGCTCGCCACATAACCATGGGCTCCCAGCTTAACCCTGACGCAGTCTCAAGCACATTGCGGACAATCACAGGCTCACCTTTCAGCCAATGACATTGGAAATGCTTCAGATCCTCCTGCTGAAGATCTTTAGCTGCTGGACAGTATAAATAATTGTCATCAAAATCGTCACGAGATGCTGCTTTACACATTTTACTGTTCTGCATATCATTTTCATCCACTGACTTTCTACATAAGCATGGCCCCTGAGGAATTTCAGGCATGTGTTCCAATTCAAATCTTTTGGCAATATCTTCAGCTTTTGCCAACAACTCAGTGACCTGACATTTTGGCTTTGTCAGCAGGCACTTCAGCTCTAAAATTCCCTTACCACAACCACCAAAATTCTCTGGTGGACAAGGGATGCTACCATCTTCATTCGATTTCCACTCACCAGCAGGACCACCAAATTTTTCTGACAGAAGCCCTCCGTTATCCTTAGATTCCATTTCACATGCAATCTTGGCATCTTCCACTGAATCATTTTTAACCATCTCCTTCTTGGAAGATCTAGTCCTCCTAAAGTTTATAGGTTTGTATCCGGGTATCTCCTCAGCATGCAAATAACCAAGCCCTTTGTCAGTGAATTCCAAGATGACTTCTTCTTCACCTCCCCTAAGGTGACCATCTCTAAGCTCCCGGCAACAAGTAAGGCAAAGATCATAGGAACAGCTGGAACAATTTCTGTGAAAATCAACAATGGATGTTTTGCAGTTGTTGCTGCACAAAACATTGCTCAACTTACTGTACTGGAACATAATTCCAAAAGATTGACATGGAAAGAAGAGGTTCTTCATGCTTACCAGTACATTCGCTCATTCTTCTGACACTTTGCTTTGTGCAGCTTTAACTCTGACACTGGTAACCCTGCCCAGATGAAAAAAAAATGGGGAGAGGGGGATTCTTGTTACGATAGGAAGCAGTTGAAGATGCATTAACACATTAGGTTTTCCTGGAAAGATTATTCTCTCTACCTACTATGCGGAACTATATTTTCTTATATAGGAAATACTAACTAGTATGTTACAGTATTCCCTCTTCAAACCCTTTCATACTCAACACTCTGCATATACATGGAAGAGAAGTGGCTATTTTGTTATCTTTTCTAGCTGTGGTGATATATATATATATATATATATATATATATATATATATATATATATATATATATATATATATATATATCACCTAACAGAAGCTAAAATGCATACTAACAGTTGCCCAGATGAAAAGAATATGGCATATCACACGAAAAAGTATATTGAACTATTATGGCATCCTATCTTAAAGGAGACAATGCAACCTTGAATCCTAGCTTCAATCTCCATCTCCATCACTTGCTCTGCGTTGAATCTTCTCAAGAAAGGCAAAAGTGTTTGCAAGATAAATTTAGAATATAGACTCTTTTCTTCTTCGCTAATCTCAAATTCTAAGTTCTTCAATGTCTGCAAGAAAATTTCGGATAAGAAGAGTGTATTATACACTGTTAACTTGCAAAATAGGACAGTAACTTAATAAAAGTGGAATGGGTGAAGAAACCAGCCCTTATTGGCCCGTCCAACCGCAAGCATGATTTGCAATTACAGTTTTGACGACAAACAGGACAAGACTCTGCAAAGGCCTCCTCAGGCATCCCAGGGTACCTATTATTGATCATAAAGGTAAAAGGCTCTGATAAGAAAAACGAAAAGTAAACTACACAAATGAATGAAAATTGGTGTTGCAGTTGACATTTGACAACATTGGGCAAAATAGACTGGATATATAAAGCTTCAAGTTGTTAAAGTGTTGCAGTTGACACTCATCAAGAGACAATTGCTCAAGTAAAGCCACAAGGAGCAAAGTATTTTGTCTCTTTGCAAGTCCAACTTACAATTAAAAGTTCAAAACAGTTACTCTGACAAATGAAACTATATTATAGTTGGTAAAAGTTTTTGGTACCATCTGTTCATGCAAGGAACACAGTATCGCTTTGTTTTACAGCGGGTACACCGAACAACTCTTCCTTTGTCATTCCTCTGGCACTGATGACACATATTGGATTCAAATTCATTCCCCTGTCCATGTTTTGATTTCAAAACAAAGATAATTAGGGTTTAGTACTCATACTCTAAAGGAATAAACTAAATGAGATTTTTCAATCAAGAATCCATAATAATGTTAACATCTTTACATTCTCATCCTTCCTCTTTCTGTTTCGGGGATTTACTGCATTATCGTGCACATCTTTCCTTTGACGAGTAGAATTTCGGGACTCTGATCCTTCCTCTTTCTCTTCTCCCTCAGCCTTATGCTTTTTACTCGTTTCTCTCTGCTGCTCTCTACTCTCCTCTGCAGAATCTCCACCACTTCCATCACCATTCTCTGCGGCATCTTTCGACCTCTTTCTTCTGCGGTTTTTACTTCCAATTTTCTCACTATCACCATTATCTTCTGTTTTCGTGCCACCCTTCCGACTTTGACCCCTTCTTTTTCTACCTGTTTTGCGGTCTTCTTCATCCCATTCAGCCATTTGCTGATTAAATCCCTTTAACTTCTCCATAGCTATTTGACTTGACTTCCTTGTTCTGCCAGTCACTTCATTAGAGTCAATCTTCTGTTTCTCCTCCTCTTCTCTCTCGCGATCAATTTCCTCTTGTTTTCCATTCACGTCATTATTTTCCCTACCCATCATAACAAGATTATTGCTTTTCTTCAAAGGAACCTCTTTCTCTTCAGATTCTTCTTTATCAATATTTTCCTCCATTACAACATTCCCCTCTGAAAAATTCTTCTTTTCCTTATCTTTCTTGGGGGGTCTCCCCCTTTTTCTTTTTGGTTTTCGATCATTAACCTCCGTCAAAACCTTCCCTTCTTCTTTAGCGTCTAACTTTTCCTCAAAAGAAGCAAACTTTCCCTCAGTATCCCCAATTTCCTTCTCTTCCTCCATAATACTCACACCGCCCGCTGGAGATTCCATTCCCTTTCCTTTATTTTCACTCTCCTCTCCTTCTCCCATTACTATTACTATCCCCCTTTTCAAGAAGCTCTTTTCGCTAACCAAAACGCAAACTGTTTACCCTCCCTTGATCTCCTCCTCCCTCAGTAAATAAGTAACCTGTGCTGAACCTTTTTTACTAGCAGTATTTCCTGACTTGTTTGAGATGGAACGGCGCCGTTTGGAATCGCACTTCATGGCAGATATTCTTTTACCATCTTACCCTTGCCTTCTCCCCTATCCTTCATCGCGTATGCGGTTCAAATTCTTTCAATTATGACCAAAGTAGTATTTATCTATATACTTAAAACTTAAGTAGAAGAAAGATGAGGTGAAAAAACTATTGGCGGGTTAGGGTTTGGGTAAGAGTTAAAACTTAAAAGGTAGGGCAAAAAAGAGATGGAAAACTGTGGGTGAGAGGGGAAGTCGTAGAAGTTTTTCGAAAAGTCCCGCCTATTGTACTGAAAAAAAAAAAAAGACCCGCCTATTTTGGGAAATTACTGCGATTAGCGCAAATGTGCGAAAAGCACTGATGGCATAACATTGGTAATCGACAGTCGCTGGATTTGCGTTGAGATCTGGGAAGACCCATGAAGTGCTGTTGTTTTAGCTTCGACTAGTAGTACTTTTAAGGACATTTTCTTTTATAGAATAAATAAACAAAAAGATAAAGTACAGCGGTTGCATATATTGGGGTTTGTTTATTTTAACTAGGCAGAATAGCCTAAATGACACTTATACTTGTGTCACTTTGTTATCTCGGTACTCAAACATAATGAAGTTTCATTTAGACGTCTCTACTCGTTCAAAAGTAATATTTTAAACCCTTCTGACCATGTATATTCCTCAATCGTCTCGTTGTATTATCCACGTCAAATAAAAATATTCCATGTCATTATTTTTATTCACAAAACTATTTTTGGAAAAGAAAAAGTTGAATCCTAAAGTTTTCTCTCACAAACACATTCATGCCTATCTCTCTCTGAAAATCAACCATTAGCAGAGCCTACCCTATGCTCTAGTCATAGCAGAGCAGCACTATGTTTGTTAATCCTCCTTGTTACGAGCTAGTCTGGCCCGGTGTCTAAGCTCGGCTTTTTTCCACCTCACAATCAGGTAACATAGTGAAAAGAGGGTATTAACCTGGAAAGAAGAGAAGTGCGCAGCAAATTAGTGAGTGAAAACACTAGAAATGACGGAAACAAACAGAAAGGAATGACCAAATAAACTCACCAAGATTATTATCGCAATAACCAACAGAGGCCCAGACCAGAGTGTGGAAAGAAAAATGTCGTGGCCCGTGTGAATCGAAGTAATTCTGGCGTGCAAAGCTTTTCCAGTTTGTAGCTAATAAGCCATTAAACCTTTCAGCGCTATACACTCCTCCAACTGCATCATAAGGAAACTAAGTAGCTGTTAGTTAACAGCCTCAAAATTTATGCTTTCAATTAAGCCACAACTTTTTCTTTTTTACTTTCAATTTGAAAACCAACAAATATGTAGTTTTATGGATCCAAAACATAGACAATCAAGACGAGGAAATGAATAAATTCCAAGAGTTTAGCTTGTGTTCAAAGAACATAAAATGCAATCGCCATAAAACTGATGCTTCTGGGCGTTAACCCCCCTTTATTTTTTTCTTTTCTTTTCATTTTTTGGTATTTTTAATTAAAATCATAAACTTTTACTCGCTTCTTAATGCGTGTAGTCACGCATTTTATCCAACTCAGCAAAGCAAATGCCACATAGGCTTGGTCAATGGTCAGAAGGGTTTAAAATATTATTTTTGAACGAGTAGAGGTGTCTAGATGAAACTTCATTATGTTTGGGGACCGAGATGACAAAGTGGCACAAGTATAAGTGCCATTTAGGCTATTCTGCCTTTTAACTATGGGTCGTTTGGCAGGATGCATTAGCTTTGTATATTAATAATACATTATTTGGTAGTCATTTTAAACTTATGCATTGATTATGCAAGCATTAGTTATACATCCTATTTGGTATTATCCTATGCATAACTAATGCATAGAAAACCATGGTATTAGCAATGCAATGGGTTTTAATGCATGCATTAGCTTAGTTAAAGACAAAATTATCCTTCAAAATTTATGCTTGATTAAAATATGCTAGTTATTATATTAATGCAAATTTAAAATAATCCAAATAGTGAGAAATAAAATTATATCTCTAGTAAATAAATAAATACTTAGCATATATTTTTTTTATAAATAAATATTTAGTTCTATATTACAATAGGTAGACAAATCAAATAATTTTTTTTAAACTTTTTCGTATAAAAACATTTTTCAACATATGTTTCTTTTAAAAAGTTAGAGTGATGGATTGGTTTTGGGCATTTTTGTAAACAAGCAATGCTTTTAGAAATTATGCAATGCTTTAATACATTAAACCAAACAATGGATAAAAAATATGCCAGCATAACTAATACCAGCATAACTAATGCAAGCATAACTAATACCAACATTACTAATACACCCTATTCAGCATTATTCTTATGCACCCTACCAAATGAGCCCTACTAAAATTAAATACAATATTTATTTAGATGATAAAAATAATTTTTCGCATAGTAATCTTACTAAATATCTTTTGAATATGCACAAATAATGAATTTAGTTAAATTAGTTGTACATTATTATGTAATTATATATATATATATATATATATATATATATATATATATATATATATATTATAATATAATTTACGAATATGATAAATTGTATCTCACCTGACATCTATTTATGAATATATTTTGGTTTCTAGTATTTCGTCCTTATTTATTCAAATTTGCATTTAACCAATTTAATTCGTAATACTATAATTAAATTTTATTTTATATTCTGATTTCTTGTATCGTCGATGGTCTTTTTTCTGAAAAATAATTTATGTACTCTAAATTTTGTGTAAACTTGAAAAATAATTTTACTTTGGTGAATTTGGAAAGGAATAAAATTGGATTATTTTTCTAGTTAGTTAATCAAATCCATGGAAAAAGGTCAATTCAAGTACTTAATTATCTTTTAATCACTAATATGATTAATTTTTTTTTTTGAGGATTTAAACTTGTCACGATCCAAAACTCACTATAGGTCGTGATGGTGCTCAACGTCATCGTTAGGCAAGACAATTGTGAACTACTAATTTAGTTATGAACTTTATTATTTTTGAAAAATCGTAATCTTTATTAGATGAATAGATCAACACATAAAAATCATGGAAATTTACAATTTTAACAGAATAGATAATATAAGTGTGTAATGCTAAGGAAAATCACAAGCAACTCCTAGAACATCCCAAAATCCGGTGTCACAAGTGCATGAACGTTTACTAAGGAGTATAATAACAATACAACATCTGTCTGGAATGTAAATAAGACAGGGTAGAGTAAAAGGTATGATGGAGACTCTGTGGGCGGTGATACGTAGTCTGGTATGTAGCTCATCCTAAAGTCTCCTCAACAGTTGCGCCTACGCACCAAGATAACTGCCAATTGAACATGTCAGATCCTGCACACTTAGTGCACAAGTGCAACATGAGTACGTAAATCAACGTGTACCCAGTAAGTATCTAGCCTAACCCGGGAGAAATAGCGGCGAGGGGTCGACATCGACACTTACTAGAGGTCCAATAAAGAAATATAATAAATCATAGGCAGATATGAGGCACACAGCAATAATGGGGTAAATCTGTTAGTTACTGTATACGGTAAAAATCAGAGGGCTCGATTTTATGATCACTAGGGCGCCTAAAAAAGGACCACCCCCGGAAGGCTCGAAGGCCTCATTTGTTTGCACTTAATGGAGGTCTGGATCTTAATCATTCATATCTCAGACAATAAGTGCGTTTGTTTTTAAAATCTGAATCTTGATTATTCAGATCTTAATCATTAAGTGTGTTTGTTTTTTTTACTTAACAACCACTTAATGGGTCTGAATAGGTCTGTATGATTAACATCTGTAACATAGACTTAATTTCATTAAGATGTTATCACGTATTCATTATTAACTGCAGCTATCGCCTATCATTATCAACTACACCATGCCACCACCACCACCATACTCAGCCACACCACCACCACCACCACTAAAACCACCATCACGCCACCATCATCCTCAATCATAGCCGCCACCATTATCGACCATCACCGTCCACCATCCCACCACTCCGACCACCATCATTCTCACCCACAGTCAATACTTATCCACCTCAACTACCACAACCAACCACCCCATCACCATTAACAACAACAACCGGCACTGTCTATCATTATAACCTACCACCACCTTCTTCAATCACAAACCACCACCCGCCATTATTAACTATCACCACCCACCACCCACCACCCACCACCATCATCATCAATTATAAATCCCACCATTACCAATCACTACTAGCTACTAGCATGAACCACCATCATCAACCAAAACTACCACCAACCATCGCCTTTAGTCGGCATTCACCCGTTAGCCATCACCACCAACAACTATCATATTTTAAAAAACTATATATTTTATTGATAGAATATTAGATTTTTTTCAAATAAAGTTAAATTTTATGCATTCGGATGTTAAAAATCAAACAGTCTTAATTTTTAGTATTCAGATCTTAATACACATCTTAATATACTCAGACATGTATTCAGATTCAGATGTCTCAATCTTAATACACATCTTGATATTCAGATTTAGACGTCTTAATCTTAAAAAAAACAAATGAGGCCGAAGTCTAGCTCGGAGTTCGCCCCTAAGGGTTCATAATGATCGACCTCGAGGCAATGCAAACCAATGGCTGCGACGCGCTAGCGGGCGGTTCCCAAGGCATATGATCAAAGCTGACAAAACCTGCAAGGGAAAATACTAGTCTGTGCCAGACTAGTAAGTAGCTATGCCAGCTATATTTCTTTGTAATAATTACCCATGTACTATGTCGGGATTTCCCTCCATATATAAAGGGGACCCTTGTCATTTTGTAAAGGGATCTGATACTCAAGATACAACACACTACATTCAATACAAGAACATTCTCTGCTCTCTAGCTTGAACACATTCACTTGGTTTCATTATTTACATTTATTGCTTATATTCACTGTGTTCTATTAATTGTTATTTTTTTATTGCTCATTATTGGTCAGAAAGAGCCGCAATCGCAGCTCTCCTAACTGTTAATCCTCCATCGACTGCCCTTGGCAGTGCATCCGACTCGACCTCGAGGCCCCGAATAAACAAGCTCGATCTGCCATTCGCTTCGATTATTACATTATCTACGATCTATCATTTTAATTTCTAATCCTTCACCTAGCATCTATTGCCTAACAACTAGCATAAAAATAAATTACATATTTTTAGAATTACAAAATCAAATCTAATTGTTATTACCATTTTCAAGGTAAACAGCTTGGCGCCCACCGTGGGGCTTAAAATAATAGTGATTGTTTTCTTGCTGGTTTACTACATAACGCAAGTTATCTTTCACACTTTTTCTTGTCCAAGATCTTTTTGATTTCAGGTCAAAATGTCTAAGTCAGTAAACGCACACGAAAACAACAATCTTGAGGGCCATGGAGAAAATGGTGTAGTCGTTCAAGGTGCTGATGTACCACCACGAAACCCTGAGGATACGCAAGAACCAATTCTCGTGTGGTCTCACGCAACGCTCAACACGTCGAAATAAGCTCGTATGCTAACAGGAGCGTACGCCAAGGAGACCAACAAGAAGCTCAGAAGACCCCAGCCGGGGAATAACAGGAGGTTAGCCTTCACGTCATTTTCAAGATGTTACAAGCACAACAGATGGCGATTGCTCGGCTGTAAAGCCACCAGAAAACTCCCAGCACAGTAGCACCAGAAACGGCTCCCCAAGCCGAGCAGGCACCAGAAAGATCAAGCAACAATGGGTCGGTAGCTGATCCTGCCATCATAAGATGCTCGAAGACCTCACAAAAAGGATCGAGTCGGGCGAGAAGAAGATAGAAGCCAACGACAAGAAGGTAGAGACCTACAATTCTAGGGTCGATCAAATTCCGGTCGCACCCCCGATCTTGAAGGGTGTAGATTCGAAGAAGTTCGTACAAAAGCCGTTCCCGCAGGAAGCAGCCCCAAAACTCATTCCAAAAAGGTTTAGAATGCCCGACCTTCCGAAGTACAACGGAACCTCGAACCCCAACGAGCACGTCACTAGGCGCAAGGTTTCCAAAGGCTCGAGACCACGGTCGAAATTTATCCCGAGGGGACATCGGTGTCCAACCTCGAGGCAGCACAAGTCAGTGGTTACGGTAGCATAGTGGGAAGTTCCCTAGGCGTACGACTAAGGCTGACAAAACCTAGAGGGCTAGCTCTGGCCCGTATCAGGGCATTGAGTAGCTATACCTGCCCCATATCTTTGTAATTAATGCTTTTGTATTATGTTCCCCCTCATATATAAAGGGGAATCCTTGTCATTTGTACACGCCTGTTGCTCAATACTAAGAAAGGCACGAACATTCTCTCTGCTATCTAACATATTCTCTTGATTTTACTATTTCATTTATTGTTTATATTCATTGTGTTCTATTTATTGTTCTTCATTTATTGCTTATCATTGATCATACAGGGCCATCACCATAGCTCTTATAACTATTATCTCCCCTCGACTGCCCCGAATCGGCCAACCAGCTCGACCCCGAGGTCCTGTAATCGACAGCTCGAGGCCTCCGATCTGCCACCATTTGGTTCGGTTATCTTGCCATTTCTGAACCATAATCCTGATTTCTAACCTTTTACTTAGCATCCATCGCTTAACAACTAGCATAAAAATAGATCACGTATTTTTAGAACCTCACAATCAAATTTAATTATTGTTACCATTTTCACGGTAAATAGGGATGTCATTAGCAAGAGCCTTGATAGCCTTGGCTTTCAGCAAACTAATAATAAGGAGTTCAGAATAACATAAGTGACAATGAGGGAGAATGGACAATAGCCGAGGGACAGAACATAGTCAAGTTGAGCACATAGAGCAATAATCAAATAGGCTCTAGGTTCTAAGAAGAGACTTAGCAAAAATTCAAAGAACAAGTTCAACACCTAGTGCATAAGTAGTCACACATTAACAAACAGATTTGCAGGATTGGTATGCACAGACTCATAATAAGGAAAATGTTCAGATTATGTTAAGTAGATGCTAGTGTTACAAGAAAGAATCACATTGATTGGCAACAGAACTTAGACATGGTAAGAACAGATTATTGCAACTACGGGGAAGTCAAGACATACTAGAAGCATACAGGATCAAACATGCTACCTATGTAGGATATCACCATAGTAAGTTCAAAATAGGATAGAAAGCAGTCTTGTGATGTATAGTTAATGCTTATATTCATCAACTAATCTATTAAAAGGGATATGAGAGGATGCCAGGTAACAAGATTGATAGCAAAATTAAACACAAAAGAAAGGCTAAAATGCAAAGGTTCTTAACATCAGTAAGTTGCCACACATAGGCTAGGTGAGCTTGAAAAGAAACTAATCAACTCAAATCAGGTTCAAGCATGCCTTAGATTACCAACATAATGAAGTTAAAGATTAGGGAGACCTAAAATTTGAAGTAAAGCAATCAGAATTGCATGCAATAACAGCCCAGAAAACATATTAAACTACAATCTCTAGAAGTGAAAACATATGCAAATGACAGGCAAACAGGAATGAAGTGACAAAAGTTCAGCAACTCAACAGTTAAGCGAAAAAACAAGAAAGAACAAAGTCCACAGTAGCAAAAACCAGAACTTCTAGCGATGGCTTTCAGCCAGCCAAGAACCAGAATATAGAACAAGAGTATATGAGAACCAAGAGTAGTAACTTATGTTTTTAAGTGAATTTCTTAAAGATTCTCCTCTTGTCCTAAAGGGGAATAGGGAGGGGTTTATATAGTGACAGAGATCGAACAAGTAAATAAGGAAAAGTGTAAATCAAACACCAAATAAGGAAGTATTATCATGCAGAATCAAATAAAGAATCGGATTTAGCGAAAAAATAAGTAAACCCTCATTTTAAGAAAATATTAATAGAATATTCACACACAAAGATGAATAGAGACACAAATAGCACCAAAGTCAGCAAATCGAACTAATTAAAAAAACAAGGGACTGAGAACCCTAACTTTTAAGGCAAGTGAAAAAATCGGTAAAAGGAAAGTCAAACTCACACATAATAGGACGAATATAGACAAGATGACACTCAAAATCAAAGGCTTGAACCAATTTTGGTTCGATTTGAAGAAAAATCTGTAAAGCCTAGTATTAGGGTAAATAAGAATCAACAAAATATAAAAAAAAATCGCACTCACATGGTGTAGAATAAACTTGTGTAGACGGAATATTGTCCATATTCAAGAAATGGGGTCAATCGGACAAAATCAAAGTGGTAATACTTGCCATGTTTAGGCAAGTATTAGGTAATACCATGGAGAATCAACCAATAGCAGAAATATACAGATATGGTAAGTGAATGAGAAGGAAATCCCATTAGAAGAGGGATTAGGAGAGGGGTTTCGAGAGGTGGCAGGTTAGGGTTCTTCAGAGGGGAGAGAGTAGAGAAGGTTTAGGGGCGGCGGGGGGTGAGAATGATTTAGGGTTAGGGGGTGTTAGAGTGATTAAAAGGGAGGGAATAATGTGGGTCGTTGATCTCTGAGATCAACGACCACGATTAGCTGGGGTCTTGGGTCGGGTTGGTTTATACAGGTCGTGACCGGGTATTAGATAGGGTTGTTTGGTCTTGGGCCAGGGGTATTGGGCTGATGTATTGGGTAACTGGGGCTGGGTTATTGGGTCCAAAATAATTAGGAATTTAGGCTAGTTTTTAAATACCCAATATTTAGCAAGAAATAATTTATAAAAATAATTAATAAATAGAAAAAATATTATTTGTGCACTAAAATGATTTAAAATAATCACTTAACATTATAGAAATGCAAAAAGTCATTTTATGCATAAATAATGTAATTATACATTAATATGGGCTATTATTGGAAAATGTGCAATTAGCCCTAAAATGCAAAAATTTAGTTATAAAAATGCACTAAAGAATATTTAAAACATCATGTTTGTATAAATGATAGGTTTAGATGATTAAATCATCATAAAAAATAATTTGCAGGATAATTAATGGATATTTATATAATAAAATGCTGAAATAAATTGATTTATAAGTCTTAAAAAATTATGAAAAATACTTGTATATGCTAATAAACCAAATGATGGAGCATATGCACTATTTTAAAAGTATATATATATAAAATATGAGGAAAAAATTGGGTATCAACAACCGTTGCACTTAAAAGGGTTGCGAAGTATTATTTATGTTGTACGGGGTGATCCTTTAGGCTTAAAAACTTAGGACCCCCTCATTATGTCTAAATGTTCCTTATGTACTTAGTTTGTTGAAATCTAGATTTTGCTAAGTTGTATATCTTATCGCCAAAAGGGTTGTACCCATTGGTATAATGAATGAAGTCTATTCTCCCGAATTATTCCTTCTATTTTATTTGTGAATTACTTCTTTGATTAATTGTTTCATCTCACTTAGAGTAACTAATTGCTTACCTGGATCTTTGTTCCTTTAATTTAATAGTGGATTAACTTGCATGCTCACTTAGGATAACTGATTATAATTCGATAAATCTCAAAAAGTATAGAATTCGACCGGGAATCACATTTGTGGACCTCGGAGAGTGCCTAAAACCTTCTCTTCAAGGTATATTGAGCCTTTACCTGATGTTTGATAACACGGACTAGATAAAATAGAGTTATTTGCAAATAGGCGCCCTAATGCACCTCAAAATCATTAGGTGATGACTCTTCTCTTTTAATACCCGTTTCAAAAAGTTGTCACATGCCAAAACTCGCTTTCGCGAGAAAATGGGGCACTACAGGCTCTCCACAACATGGCTGCTCGACCTGGCAAGCGTAACCTTCTGCTCGACTTAGGCATGTTCCCTCTCTCAACAGAAGCCTTAACCGTTTGAAACAATATTTTGTTTCGATTTTCCCCTCTTCAAGATGGCCAAAAACTCTTACTTGATGCTTATCATGAACAAACACCTTGAGCCGACAAGTTCCCGATCCAAAGGACCCTCTGGAACAATCACAATCTTCTCCTAACATTCTAGCCAAGTATGCCTTGCTTAGCAAAGCTGCTAACCCACTGCTAACAGAATTACTTACTCGCTGACGGACGTTCATAATCAAGAATATTGGAGCTTTAGCTAACCATTTGTTCCATATTGCAACAACATCCCAACAATATCACATGATGGCGCAATTGCTAACCTATACAATGGCGCAAAAGACAACCATACACGCCTTAATGAAATCCATCTGAAAATAGCAACCACAACACAAAAGACATCCCCAAAGATACCTCAATCAAACTAGGATGCCCCAAAACCAACTTCCAAAACACAGACAATGGAGATAATAATAGCTAGGAAATATCCTGATTCTAAAGGTTGTAGTTCATGGCTAACAAAGCAAATGCTATCCATAATTCTCACAACTAATCCCTTGTAACTAGTAGTATCGAGTTCACCAACTTGACTAGCATGAAGAATATCATTCTGCTTTAATGTGATTTATACACTGACATTCTACTGATGCTCTAAGAAAATTCAGCTCTCATAAGCTGTGACATTCAACAATAGCTTCACTCATCTTTCTAACACTAGCTAGATCAACCTTCCCCAATGGCTTCATCTCATGTTACATTGAAATCACCTTTGCTAATACCAATCACATATGATATCAACTCAACATTACAATGCTCATCTTATCCTCTACTCTTATACCAACTATCACGTGTCGACTCCTCCAAAGTGTCAGCGGCAGACAAATAGCCCGTGCGACACCCGTAGTCCTACCTCACTACAAGCCAACCTTCTCTTATCCTAGGTTTCTCTGGCGTGACCTGTGTCTATAAAGAAGCTTCCTCAGAGGCTTAACTTCTCTTGTGCCGCCTGTTTGATTCCAAAGGCTTCAGCTTTATCTTATTGATATATTCCTATGGTGCATATCATAGGCTGGGTCTTGGGCTTGCGCACACCCTGGGTTAGCTACGGACATGATAGTCCCTCGCCTGGCACTGAGCGTCGCTCTCGCACACACAGTCCAATGCTCAAGCTTGACACTTGCCTTGTGCCTGTGCACATGGCTTGTGCTTTGCTCGAGTAAGGCAACCTTAAATTCTTATCCTTTATCATGTGCATATTTCTTAATATGATTATGGTTATGGCATTTCCAAACATAGTCCTCATGATTGTACATACCCAATTTCCCCTCCGTTAGGTATCGTGATGGAACCTATTGTTAGGGACTAGGTAAGCCTAACATTTACTAAATATCAACAATAATAAGAAAGACTAATCGTCTCGATATAGAATCTTTATAGAATTTACAATTTCCCAAACCGGTAGTACAAGTCATGAGCTCTATAGAGTTTACTACAACTTCTAATTACAATTGTTTAGAAATAAGTAAAACAGTGTGAATACAAAAATAAGAAGGTGACTCCGAAACCTGTGAATGTTGCAACATGTTTACCTTGAGTCTCCACAGAAACGATCCGCACAACTACTAACGATCCAATACCTGGATCTGTACAAAAAAATGTACAGAAGTGTAGTATGAGCACACCAAGTCGGTGCCCAGTAAATATCAAGACTAACCTCGGTGGAGTAGTGACGAGGAACAGTCAAGACACTTACTAGTCTAATAAACTGAACAAGTATAGGCATAGGAACAACAGAACATGATATCTATATAAAGACTACGCGATATGGCTAACAATATAGTAACTGCAATAAGGGAGGAAACAACAGTGACAGTGGAACACCATAATAAGGACACAGAAGAGTGAACGGAAACACAACCCAAATCATTATCTGCCCGAAATCAGATCCATCACCGGCCATTAGCCTTATATTCAATAGGAACCTGTTTCAAAACCTCCACAACACTAACGATGATACAAGAACCACGAAAGCCTCATAACTAAACACCCGAATCAACAAGTCACAACTAACACCACCGGGCACACACCCCACAAGTTAAAATTTAAGAAGCACAGAACAAAAATGACTGAATATTTAAAGAGAAACACATAAGAGAAATATCAAACAAGCCCGACAACAACTCTCTATCAGTACTAACCTACAAAACATATAACAAGGAAAGAACTAAAACATATGAACAAATCACAAGGATCCCATCCCGATATAACTTCCACCGCGGTACACAGCCCGGTTCGAAAATCATGAGGGTCCCGTCATAAATAGGGTATACATCAAACCAGCTGGAACCTCTCACTAGATCAATTCCGTCAACAAAATTACACCACGTACCGGCTCCCACACCGGCGGAGCATAAAAAATCATAGCTCGTAACAAAAAATACTCAGAAATAACATCAAGCCTACCGTAATGGACAATACAAATTTACTACTAGTCTCGTAACTCTCAATAATGAATAAAAAACGACGATAGGCACGACTACCACTCATAAAATCTCCCAACAGAGGCAAACACGTAACAAGAGTGCCAAATCATGAAACGCACCCATAAGTGGAGCAATAAATAAGGGAACTCACCTCGATAAGCAGAACTGTAATGAAATACGGATGGTGCCCCTCTATAACAAATTGAAATCATACCTGTATGATATCATCAAGCGCAGCGGCCTCAATCCTACTATATGAAACACATCAAAGGGTCGGGCCTCCTCCTTTTGGGCGCCCTCTACTTACCTAAATGCCTCGCTGTGACACATCTGTCTGAAATCTAGGACAATGCCACCATGTGGCTAGTATCTCCACACTCAAAGCAACCCCTCTGCTGACGTGGCTATGGGAAACTGTGCGATACGGGTACTTTGAGACCCATGAACTCCTGAATTAGTGTGCGAAGCCTAGAGCGCAAACTGAACTGGCTGACCCACTAAACCTCTACCATTTCACACCCTGTCTCCAAAATAAGGACCAACAGATCTCTCTGGTCTGCGAGGCCTCCTTGCCTCCCTGTACTCTCTCTCCTGATCTCGTTTGTCCTCTCGCTCCCGCTCCCACATGCCCTCTAACTGGTGAGCTATCCCTACCACCTGCTGAAATGAAATATCTGACTCCAACTCCCGAGCCATGTTGAACTGAATATCATGCCTGAGCCCCTCAATTAATCTACCGACTCACTATCTAACTGTAGCGACTAAGGCAAGTGCATGTCTGGCCAAATCACTGAATTTGACGGCATACTCTAATACTGACATAGGGCCCTGGTGTAGTTGCTCAAACTTCACGCGCCATGCATCCCGAAGGGACCGAGGTACAAAATCTGTCAAAAATATCTCCAAAAATTGAATCTATGTAAGGGAAGCTGCATCGGCCGTTCTACCCAACTCATATGCCCGCCACCACTGATACGTTGCTCCCTGAAGTTGGAACATAGTAAAAGCAACCCCACTGGTCTCAACAATACCCATAGTGCGTAGAATGCAATGGCACTTCTTTATAAAACCCTGTGCTCTCTCTGAAGCCAAACTACTGAATGTAGGAGAGTCATATTTCTTGAACCTTGCAAATCTAAGCTACCCTTCCTCGGATGCTGCTGCCATGACTATGGGCTGAACTGGAACCACAGGTTGTGTCACCATGAAACCTGGAACTTGACCAACGTGAACTCGCTGCTCTGGAGTGTGGGCGGCGGGAGTCTGAGTCCCTCACCCTGTCTGTAAAGTAGCTGATGCAACCGAAATCAACCCCGCCTAAGCCAATGTGCCAAACATGCTCAAGAACTGTGCTAAAGTCTCTTGAAGTCCGGGGGTAACAACAGGCGTCTCTAGTACTTGTTCCCCAATTGGAGTTGCTGGCAGCTCCTCAACTGCTGCTCCGGTAGGTGCTCTAGCTGCAACACGTCCTCTTTGTCGGCCTCTACCTTGCCTCTGGCGACACCTGCTCCGGGAGCAGCGTCATCGATAACCGCAACTCGTGTCCTCACTATCGGTGAGAGAATGGAATGATAACAGTTCAAACTTCGAGATCAATAAGCTCGCACGATAGGAATGAAAAAAGTGAGATTGTCCTAATAGTTCCGTAGCCTATCAAAGATAACTACAGACGCCCCCTTACCGATTCACAAGACTCTACTAAACTCGCTTATGACTCGTAGTACCTATGAACCTAGAGCTCTGATACCAACTAGTCACGACCCTATTTCCCCTTCGTTGGGTATCATGATGGCACCTATTCTTAGGGACTAGGTAAGCCTAACATTTATTGAATATCATCAATAATAAGAAAGACTAACAGTTTCGATATAGAATCTTTATAGAAATTACAATTTCCCAAAACCAGTAGTACCAGTCATAAGCTCTACAGAATTTACTACAACTTCTAATTAACACTGTTTAGAAATGAGTAAAACAGTGTGCATAGAAAAATAGGAAGTTGACTCTGAAACCTGCGAACGCTGCAAAAGGTTTACCTTTGAGTCTCCACAGCAATAATCTGCACAGCTACTAACGATCCAATACTAGGATCTGCGCAAAAAAATGTACAAAAGTGTAGTATGAGCACACCACATCGGTGCCCAATAAGTATCAAGACTAACCTCGGTGGAGTAGTGACGAGGAACAGTCAAGACACCTACTGGTCTAATAAACTGAACAAGTATAAGTATAGGAACAACAGAACATGATATATATATATATATATATATATATATATATATATATATATATATATAAGGACTACACGATATGGCTAACAATACAGTAACTGCAATAAGGGAGGAAACAACAAGTGACAGCGGAATACCATAATAAGGACATAGAAGACTGAACGGAAACACAACCCAAATCCGAATTCACAAATACAGTAAAGACAAGTAATAACTCAGTACCTACGACAGTTTTCACATCAGGTCTTAGCCAACAAACTCCAATAAATTAGTCAAAACCTTCAAGTATAAATCCTTCACCCATAAGTTTTTGAATAGAAATCTTTAGAATAGAATCCTTCCCAATAAGGATAATTCGAAATATATTTCCTTCAAACAAATGTTCTTCAAGAATTGTTCTTTCAAGATAAATACTTTTCGAATATAAACTTTTCAAATAAATATCCGTCGAATATAAGTCACCCTGTGACACCTCATCTCATAATCATACAATATGGGTCTCAATATCTGAACCCTAACACTTGGCATCCTGTGCCCGCATCACACCTCATAACTGCACTAACAATGCACGTGCCAAATAGAGCCATTCTCAAATGGAAGGCAAGTAAACAAGGGTGTGTGTCTATACTCGGCAATATCAAAATTCCTCTTATCCGATAAGGGTGCTTAGCTATGTGTATGCCTATGCAAGTGTCCTAATATAGTTCATACCAACTAGTAAATATAAGGAAGAGAGCTGACAACACATAGAATGTTTAAAAGAATGTAAGCATAGAAGATTAGCAGCTGAGAACACATATATAACAACAGGGGATCTCCCAGGATACCGCCCCGTAGTCCAAAACGTAAATGTGTAAGGGGATCTCCCGGAATACCGTTCCGTAGTCCTAAGGTAAATATGTAGTGCTGGGGGATCTCTTGAAATACCGTTCCGTGGTCCCAAAGTAAATATGCAGGGGGATCTTCGGAATACCGTTCCGTAGCCCCAAAGAAAATATGCAGCGGAACCAATAAGATAACAGTTACAGCACGACAGAAACCTCATGCATCACCACAACAAGTACAATATCAACAATGACAATAATACAAAGTACGACAAGTAAATCAACTCAAGAACTTTAAATCACAAAGAAACGGTAGAACTCATTCACAGGGAATAACCACAATAAAGAATGCTAAGCGTAAAGAGAACAACTCAACAAGGAGGGAACTAATATGCACAACGATTCCACAATATACAGTTCGACAACAAGGAAAACTAACACGAGTCAAATAGTTCAAAATAAGGGCAAGTCAACTAAAACATGGGATATCTAGACTTCTTTTAAGGTTGGGCAATTACGAAGAATATTCAACAATTCAATTAAAGATAGACAGCGGAAAGATAATCATAACCTCAATTAAGACTAAATAATTATAGGATGAGATGATGATAAATTTCAAATAAAGATAAGCAGTTATGAAAAGATAGCATGACAATAGAACAGGTAAAATCTTCAGTTGAGTCAAATAAGAGTCAAATAGGCAATAAGAGTGAATCCTAAAGCAATTAATTCTAATTTAAGCATGTAGAGGTGAAACTGGTAAATAGGAACTCAGTCATATCAAGAACAACTACACAGTGAATATAAGGACCTAAGAACCGTAAAAGGCCAGTTTTCCACAAATAAGTCCGAGTACGCACTCGTCACCTCGCGTACACGGACTACAATCAACATAGAAGACTCAAATCCTAAGGAAAAATCCCCCACACAAGGTTAGGCAAGATACTTACCTCAAAGAAGACAAACCGACACTCTAAAATGAACTTCTCGGGTGAAAAGACCTTCGGATAGCTCAAATCCAACCAAAATAACTTCAAAGCACAAATAAAACTCATAAGAAACTATTCCGGATCATAAAGTATCATTCTTTAACAAAATCCAAAAATCGGTCAAAAAGTCGACCCCCGGGCTCGCACCTCGAAACTCGACAAATTTTTACAAAAACCGACTACCCATTCCGATATGAGTTCAATCATACAAAAATTATCAAATTCCGATACCATTTGGTCCCTCAAATCATGATTTATTATTTTTGAAAGATTTACAATTTCCCCCCAAATCCTCCTTTCGATTCTCCTAAATTTGATGTTAAATCTAAGATATAATCACAAAATATAGTTGGAAATTGGTTAGAGACACTTACCCAATGATTTGGTATGAAAATCTTCTCTCAAAATTGTCCACCCTCGGACCTAGGGTTCAAACTATGATAAAATGAAGCTAAGATTCGAAATGCCCAGCTTTTAGCAGGCTGCAGATGTCGCATTTGTGACTCTGGGTTCGCAAATGCAAACTCGAAAAAGCGAAACAGGAAACAATCCTGGCTTCATTGCAAATGCGATAGGGAGTTCGCAAAAGCGAACTCTGAAGGCTTCGCAAAGCGGTGCTTTCTTCGCAAATGCGACCCAATCCCCAGTAGCCTAGGTTCGCAAATGTGATGACTACCTCACAATTGCGGTAGTCGCATTTGCGACCAAAACCTCCCAAATGCGAGAAAACCAGAACTAGCACACAAAAAGTTAATAAAACAATCCTAATCTAATCCGAAACTCACTCGAGCCCCCGAGGCTCCAAACCAAACACCCACGCAAGTCTGAACACATAACACTAACTCGCTCGCGCGATCGGAACACCAAAGTAACCTCCAGAACCACGAATCGGATGCCAAAACACATGAAAATCATCATGAACTTCAAGAACCTCTAGAATTGAAACCAAGCGTCTGAACCATATCAAATCAACTCCAAACGACACCAAATTTTTCAAGCAAGTCCCAAATGATGTAACGGAGTTCTTTCAACTCTCGGAATCACATTCCAACCCCGATATCACAAAAGTAAACTATGGGTGAAACTTCTCCCTTTTCCAAACTTTAACTTTTCCAACTTTCGCGAAATGCCTCAAATTACAATACGGACCTCTAAATCCTAATCCGGACGCGCGACTAAGTCCAAAATCACCACAATAAGATGGTGACATCATCTGAAACTCATTCCGAAGCCGTTACATAAAAGTCACATTCCGGCCAAATTCTCACTGCTTAAGCTTGCAAAACTAGATTCCTTCTTCCAATTCGACTCTAAATCATCCGGTAACTGAATTCAACAATGCACGTAAGTCGATACACATAATATGAAG
The DNA here is from genome assembly GCF_001879085.1 of Nicotiana attenuata. Lineage (NCBI taxonomy): Eukaryota > Viridiplantae > Streptophyta > Magnoliopsida > Solanales > Solanaceae > Nicotiana > Nicotiana attenuata. The sequence continues at coordinate 331,882 of NW_017670491.1, forward strand.
TTGTTAAAGACCTTACGCTACCGATCGGAGCTTAAATTCTCAAAATGACCTGCTGGGTTGTTACAATGACATACTTCCATCTCGTATAGTGCAGTGTCTCCCCACGACTGCACGTCTAGTCCAACAGACCCTTGCTTGTAAGGCTGAACACAATCAATGTTCACAAGTCAACACACGAGGCTCTTAAGAGTGGTGCCTTGATTGTCCAATCAACATGGAGGTCTTTATCCATTCTTACATTAGCCCACATGGCCTAGTCATTCCATATGTTAAGCCTTTGACACTCGTTGTGAGCCCAACGCTAGCCTTGATGTGTGGCGCTATCCATAGAGTTTCCTAACTTGTATGAATATCTTAGACACTCCTTAGAGATGCCTAGGATGGCCCTTGAGGTTCCCCCTTAAGTTCTCTTACTGGCGAGGCTCGATTTCAGCATGCAGGGGGGAGGCTGGCTGAGAATCCATTGCCTCTGACCCCCTTATATATGCTTTAAAAGAAAAATCCCAAATACCCCCACATGACATGTTTGGGCCAGAGAATCATAATGGACCTTTATCTCTACCATAAACTCCAAATGAGGCGTCGTTTATTCCTAATGGCTTCTCTTGACTTCCTTCACACCTCCATGAAGTTTCATCTGATTTCCATACCCGTGGAAATAGATATTGCCTTCAGAAGCTTAAGCTAATTATGATAATGCCGCTACTTCTTGGCTAAGTCAAGCCCATTGTCTCTAAAAGACGCCAAAGTTGGTAATCATATAGAAGGTCATCATAGGAACAAGGCCTCCAGCATGAATCCCTTGATTATACTCATAGCTCGAAAACACATGGTACTGACACTCAGACTCGCACGGGGCCATCACCTATAAACTAGACCCTTGGGCTCCTCCCAAGTCCTTGCTAAAACTCATTGGGCATGTCATGCCCCGAACCTGGGGGGCGAGACCGGCACCCGGTGCCTCACCTATTCTTGCGTACCAACTTGCGACTAAGGAACTATGTACATATGATGTCATATTTTGGCCATGGGCCACATTGCAAGACAACTGCAATTGCTGACTAAATATCAATATAAAGCTCGCCCAACAAGTCCATCATAATTACTACAGCTGACAAACCAACCAAATATACATACAAGGCCTACAAGCCCAACATGTTGCACTAACTGATAGGATGTGTCTACAAGCCTCTACTGGTAGATATACTGTGATCGGAATAGCTCCCCGACCTACTTATTACATATATACATATATACACAAGATGTACATAAAGCTCTAGACCCGGCAACTCCGAAAGGCATGTAGCTTACCGATCAAGCTGATGTCGCGCTCCCTTTTTCCTTTCCTCGCAGAGGGAATCGAGTTTATGGCATTTTTTTTGGTATGGGACAACTCTTTCCTTTTGGGAAAGGGGTTTGCATTTTTTGAAGAGTCGCCACCTAACGATTTAAGGTGCATTAGGTCACTTATAGGGTTCATTTATAACTACGTTTGATAACCAGAGACAGGGTAAGGACTTGAAATTATCCTAAGGGGAAGGTGTTAGGCACCCCTCAGGATCCACTAGTGTGGTTCCCGGCCAGACAGTTTTGTGTGAATTTGTACAATTAACAAATAAACAAGTATGGCTCAAATAGTAGGGGATTTAGTTTAAATGCGCAGATGTTTGAAAAAAAGTTAATGAAAAACAGGATTTTGAAAAGAAGTACAATCTAAGTGTATTTGTGAATATAAAGGGGTGTCCTAGGTTGGTTAGCCTATAGGATCACATCAGTACAATGCCCGGTAATCACTCCTTAAAAAGGGGCTACATGTGGCATTAGTGCACCGGTCATCATATCCATATCTACCCTTTCCCGCCCCGTGAAGGTAATTAAAGCGAAGGTTGGTCTCGACCCCTATTGCATGATGTTACCCACCCCTTCCTATCAGTCCCGGAGGAATTTAGGACTCCTATCCTATAAAAGAGGTGGGGGTTCTGGGCAGACCCTCAGGTTTACAGGCAAAATACGCGACAAACAAGAACACATAGGACTGCATTTAGGGGGAAAACACAGAAAACAGATAGAAGGCTCAAACATACCTCCACAAGTAATGCACACAGACAGCACGGCTCATACACAGATAAGGTCCACATTCAGATCCTAACAAGGTATTCAAGTGATAACAACATAGTCAGATTTATTACATGACTCAGAAAAGAAGTCCGAATCAGGCTTGCCTACTGGTTTTAACACGTTGACAGTTAAACACTAATCACAAAGACGGTTCTGGTTTAATTTAAAGTTGATTGCCTAAGGCTTGCCTAGGCGCGAAATACAGATGACTACCTTTTATATAGTGAAACAAGGCAGGTTTTTCTAAAGCGGACTCTTGAATCCCTATAGGCATGATATCTAATGACAAATCAAGGCAGTTTTTGAAAGACCTTGTTTTAGAGAAAATAAACCATTAACTAAACAAGTTTCAAACTAAAACGTGGACTGGATTGATTTATTTAACTAAGCTAATTTTAGATCTATAGGAAAAATTTCTAGAGTTGTTCCCTATAGGCGTGGTTCCAAAATGAAATTTCAGAACATGTTTACATGGGCAGAATCACATAATAGCAGCTTATTTTATTGTTATTATCTACCCTATAGACAGAATTTCTAAGTGTGGATGAGATGCTGAAGACAATACATATAAATCCTAAGTGGCATGATATCTAATGCATGGCTTGCTTGGCATGTTGTACCTAGACATGGCCGCTATTGCGTATAGAGAAAGTAAACCTAGGAACATAATTTCTACCCCGGATTATACTACAACATGCATATTACCCACCCCTTTTCACTGTCCAACCCCAGAGTTGTTTACAAATAATTATTACAGACCAATACTGAAATGAATTACATAGGAAAAGTAACAATTACACTATAGAGAGCCTGAAACAGGCCCAAACTTTCAGCACCTGATTAGGACTTCCTCCCTGAGTTATGCAATAAATCACCTCAAGTGCCAAGATTGTTCCATAGTCTTTCTCATATCTGGGTGTGTCAGAGTTCCCTAAGGACCTCAAGGGATCCGGGGCAGTGCTCACACCCAGATTTCATAGCCAAGATAGAGTAAGTGCAGTGTGGAAAGGCCAGCTTTCATGTGTCCAAGTTTAGAGGGAGCTCAAGGGTCCCAAGGCAAGGCTCACACAAAAGGGGCAGAACCTAATGATCTAGGAGTATAGTGAAAGTGCAGGACACATATTTGAAAAGAGTTTGTTTTAAAAAACGCGGACTGACAGGTCCCTTTTAAAAGCATTCAATAACAGAAATGGTTGGAAGCAGTTGCATTAGTAAGACAGAGTCCAAACATTTCAGGGTAAGACCACACATAGCAAGTGAATGAATTCAGTAATCACACCTGGGGTAAAAGGGGATTGGGGATACATATATATTGACTACAGACACTTGACCTCAGCAGAATATTAGGACTGGTAGGGAGATGCTCAGAGATAGTTGGTCATTGGCATAATCACAAACCAGTCATGAAACACATAGAGGAGGGATAAGGGATTTGGGATTCACAAAATGGTAAGTGCACAGTAGGTAAAAGAATACAATCGTCCAGGCATGCTTGAATCACATGAACTTAAAGGGAGGGGAATCACATAAACATGCTTAGATACAACATGACCATAAGTAAAAGCAGGCCAGAAATAAAAGTAACCGAAGCGGGAATAGAAACATGTTGTTGTTGAGGCTTTAAATTAAACTAGGACATACCAGTGAAGATAGAGGTAAACAAAGTGAAAAAACCAAGGTTTGCAGATGATTAGCCTTGGCTTGCAGCCGGCCAATAGTAATAGAAGAACACAGAATTTTCTTTAAGTAAGAGAGAGGTTTTTTTTGAAAGCCAAGTTCGTCTTTTGTTAATGAAAGACTTAGGGTATTTATAGCTTTAAAAATAGGTAGAAAAGGTTTAGCACAATTATGGAAGTAATCACAATTAGAATCCAATTAATACAAGTACTTCCTTTAATCAAGGAATTACAGCTTAAACGGATACTAACATGGATAACTAAGGAAAGAAAATCAGTTGAGAAAGATTGGTTTTTACCATATAAGGGATAGTAAAAGTATAGAGCATATGATTGAGTCTAAGTACAGAATACACTAATTTGAGGAAAGGATTCAGCAAGAATGAAGCACCACAACAAATAAGGGAATGGAATCAATCAACTTAAACAAATGAGTAATATTTTAGGGGTTCATAAGAAAACCTTGCAATCAAACCGTAATTTAAGGAAATCAGGATCAATCAAGAGGGAGTCATGATTTTGCACTTCGACATATAAATAGAGAAGAATGAACAGGCGTATCAGACATGCAAGGTCAGCCATATCGATAGAGGAATAAACTAGATGAACACAATCATACAGAAGTGACACGAGTTGGCTAAGGAATCAATAGCAAAAAGGAACCCATTCGAAGCATGGTGGTCAACAGAGACTTGAACAAAGTCAAGTAGTTACAGCTAACACATAGAACCAAAGTGAAGAAACCAATCTAATACACAGAAACAAGTAAAGAAGGTCTTTAAAGCTCACAGTAACAAGTGAAAAAAATCTTTAAAAAATTAGGGTTTTAACAGAGTTGAGTTAAAAAGTGGTAAGAACTTAGAGTCGGTCAAGATAAACAAAGAAAAAGGTCTCACCATAAAGAAATTAATCGAAACGGGTATACATACAAATCACACAAGCAAAGATAGTTCCAGAACCCCGGATAAAAACCAAAATAGTTAGGGTTTTCAACGTGACGAATCAGGTAGAAGAAAAACATAAATAAACCGTTTAAACATAGTAAAATCATATATAGTACTGAAACTCATAGGAGAAATCATTTAAAGGAGGTTAAGAAACCCTAGTCTTGAAAACGAAGAGTCATTTTGGAAAAATTGGGAAAAACCTTTGGGGAAAACACTTAAAAGCTCATAATATACACAGATCTAAAACGGATCTAAAAGAAATCGAAAAATCTTTAAAGTTAGGGCTTCGGAGAACCTAGAGAAGGTGAGAAAACCTTGAAAGTTACCGGTTTTAGCCGGAAAAGTCATATATCTTACTCGAACGGCCATGGATGGCCGAAAAACGGCATGAGAAACCATGGGAGGCGAGCGAACCGCCTCTGGTTCACTCGAAGGCCTCAAAACGATGACACACATTCAAAAGGGAGCATAAAGGCTGGTAGGTGATGAGAACACCATGGATTCCGGCAGGGAGATGGCCAGAGAAGATGGATAAGGTTCATCGGAGAGGAGGGGAGAGGGGAAGGTTCTAGAGAGAACCAGAGATAGAGAGAGAGAGATGAGAGACCGATTGAGAGAGAATGAGAGATGGGGGGGGGGTGTATTTAGGGTTTAATTTAGGAAGGGGGAATGGGGACCGTTGATTTGAATGATCAACGGTCAAGATTGAACGGGGTAGGTGGGTCGGGTATGGCTTGGGTTTGGGCTTGGGTCCGGTAGGTTTTCTAATTGGGTTGGTGGTCCGTTTGATTTAGGCTAGAATTAAAAGCCAATTTTGGCTATAAGTTAAATAGCCATTTTTCCCATTTAATTTATAAAAAATAGTAGATAATTTCTGGAAAAAAAATAATTCAAAATGCTAAAATGATTTATAATACATAATTAGCAATTTAAAAATACAGGATCCGATTATATGCATATAAAACATAATTAAATCTGAAAAGGGCCAATATTGTAATTATGTGCAATTTAGCTTTAAAAATACTAAATGTAATTATAAAAATATGTAAAAATTTCCTTCGCCATATTTTGGCATAAATATAGAAATCCAATAGATGATTGTCAAAAATAATAATTTTGGAAATAATTATTGGGGATTTTATGGATAAAAAGGGAGAAAATAAATCAATTTAAAATCCTTAGAATTATTAAAAAAAATAATAAAAACCTTGGACATGCTTATATATGCATATATATGCTATTTTGAAGGTAATTTGAATATTTAAAATATATAGGAAAAACTTGGGTATCAACAGCTGAACTCGGGCAACACTTAACGAGAAGGCCTACCCGTCTGTCTGTCTGAACCTGAGCCGATTCTCTTGAAAATCCTTCTTACACATGCCAATCGCGATGAAACACAAAACAGCGGATCGGAGTAGGGGAAAAAATCCATATGATATTCTTGAGAAAGATTGCACCGTACTCCCTTATAATTACAAATCTCACGTTACTTTTAATTGTTGAAAACCTTACATGCTTAGGTGATATATGCAGATGCATATTTTGAACACTCACGTTACTTACCATTTTACTTACAAAGATTTTCTTACGAAATCTTACTTAGACATCCTCCAAAATCTTAAGGTTTTTGGATGTCTTATAGGTGGATGTGGCAGCCACTATATCCCATAATTTGCCACCTTATCTAATGATTTATGAGTCATGAATGATAAGGTGGTTTGCTGCCACACGGGGAGGGGACTTATCCTTATCACAATTTCCAAACCACTTAGTTCCTTAATTAATTGTTAATCCTCATTAACCAATAATTATCCAATTATACACATTATTAGGAATTATCTCAAATTACTTAAAACACTACTTACTTTTGACACATCTTACTATCGTGGTCATGTGGTACCTTGTATGACACTAGTCCATAAATACCGAGTATTTTAGCTCGGGCCATATTTTATCTCAACATGCCAACTTTGACGAAACCCATTTTCTTTGATTTGCTTACCCTCGCACCTTCACGAATTTACTCATTACTTGTTTGAAATAGCATAATGCTTAAAATCTCAAAATAATCTCATTCCTGAACTTACGTCGATTAACTTACGACGAAACTTTAATGTACGAAAAATGGGGGATGTAACATCATTCCCCCCTTTGGAACATTCATCCTCGAATGTTGACTGATGCAGTTGTTGTTATCATAACCTATAATTCATCCGAATACTTTAGTACTCTCCTTGCCATCTAGGCAACCGTTCTGTGAATAATTCCAAAGGCTAGGGCATTCCTCCCTTTATTCCTCTTCCTCATACCACGACTTGTGGTCGGGATCTTTCCAATCTCGTAACTGTTGCTACCTTCTATCATGCAGCCTGTACGACTTTGACCCTGTTAGTGCACTTATGATACTCTTCTCCCCTTTTTCCTCTAGCTTCTAGCTAATCTCTAGGCCTCACTTCGCAAACGTATACAAAGCTTGATAAAATGTCCTCTGGGCATTTGTAGGTGTACTAAGTTCTTTGCTCGGTAATTTGCTGAAATTACGATTATTGCTACATCTTGTTTCATAGACCAGGTTATCTATTCGCATGATTTTACTGCATCTAGGTAGGTCATACTATACCATAACTCTAAGTTCGAGTTATCATTGCGGAGGCCTGCTACTAAATTCCAGCTTGCTCTTGTTGGTTATCCCATATGTATAAATCTAAGTCTTTTAATGCTTCCACATTACTGTTCACCTTAAGAATGATGACTTAATCTCAGCTCTTACCTTGTGACTTTTGTCCATCTATTATGTTTTGCCTCAATACTGATCTATAATGTACCATTTGAATACTTGAAACTTCTTACGTAATACATTGCCGCTAGGGCCCACGTCTCATTGGGAACATCTGGAGTAATTAGATTGATCCACTTGGGGGTGATACTGTACTTCCATAACCGTATTTTATAGCATCCCAATGTGGTTCACCTTATGTGGGTATTTTAATCCCGTAGAATCCATGAAATCCTCTTCAAATTTACTCAATCGGAGGCCCAAACGTCATGATTTATCTATCACAATAACACCTTTATTCTACTACCGGGTCAGCATTCCATTTCTTCTAAATGCTACTAGTCTTAGACTCCTTTGAGCTCATTTAGGCTATACTGATCTTTATATAATTTATAGAACCCATCAGCTCTGTCTCATTTTCGTGGGCTTAATCCCGAGGGCTTATCCATTCTTATCACCTTTTCACTCGCCCTTTCTTATCCTTACTCCTGTCTTCCTACAACCTTGTCTCTCTATCATACTTTAGCTTGCGACCCATACATATCCATTCATACTACTCGCCACCTTCCTTCAACTTCCTTGCACCATATATTTCCTTGTGTTATTCTGGATCATCAAGCGAGACATCACATCGTCTCTAATTCTTCTTTGTTCGCTTAAATAGACCTCTCAGTATCTAGAAACCATAGGCTGGAAGATATGCCACTGACGATGCTGCTATCATTCCTGGATACTGAATCCTAGTGCTTCTAGTCTTTTACTTGAAGTATGGACCACTCACATCCTTCTACACTTGAGTATTTTGTACGTTGTCCACCTTTACCTTACTTATATCAAAATATCACCTCACATTCTTCTATCCTTTTCATAACCTCCCTCCCACATAGGTATAAATCACACCCACCATTTGAAGCTCTATTATAATACTTGCACTCTGGTGCCTATACAATCCGGTGGGAGTTCCATTCTGAATTCTTATGAGGCTGGTATTTTTCTAACTGGCTTTATCGTAGAGCTGATATAGAATATGGTCGTTGTACTATCTCTTTTGTACCTCTGATATTTAGAGTGATTCTACAATGTTCTAATCAGGATTTCTATACTCATCAGGGTCTAATAATCAGACTCCTAATTCACTTAGGTTATGTAACTCTTTTGTTTCCTTTTCTATCTCAGCCTTTGAGTAGGCTTACTTTATCTTTAGATTTGCGTCTCAGGGTATTAGTTATTACTTTTAGCCTTTCATGGCGCTATGGAATTTCCATGATACAATCCTTTAACAATTCAATCCTTTGTTTATGATCCGAGCTCAATTCTTTCTTTTAACTTATACCGGAACTTTCTATGGCTGAATGATTGTCAATATATAAGCTGCATGGATAATACTCCCAACTCATAAGTGTGTTCATAACGTAACCAACTTTGGATCACTGATCGAATAATTCCTTTCGTCCCAACTTAGCTTTCTTCAAACGTAAGCTATTCCCTTTCCTGGTCTTTCTGCCCCTTTGTTGCGTGCATACTTAGCTTATCTGAGTTCCCACGCATTCCGGAATTTCCGTGCAACTCACATGATCTTGAATATTACCTTTTGATTTTTTTTCTGTCTTTTTTTCCCCTCTTCTTCCCTTTAATTAGCCCTGATAGGTGCCACTTCCTTATGGAGTGCATATAATGTTGTTGTGAGACTGTTGTTACAAGACCATTTCCTCTTTAGATCACTGTGTTTAGGTTGAAGCCTTCTTCCTTATTTTCCTTAGCTAGTCTTTCACTGTGGTACTTAGGGAGGACCTTCTGAGTCTTGTAAAGTTATGAGCTTATTATATCGTATACTCGACGAACCTTCTGATGTCCTTCCTTGCCTATACTTAGTACTTATTCGTAGTTATTTACTTCACGCCCTTGAGCTTGTAGGGTTGCTCCTGAGCTTAAATTGTGACTGTTTCCCCGTGGCACTCTCTTTTATTTCTGCAACACTCATACAAAACCTTTAACTATCCCAACTCCTATCTGAATATTTTTCAAGGATCACGATATCATTATCAGCGAGACTGGATTCACTATGTTGGGGTTCACTATGTTTATCTTGCACGATCTATTGATTTATCTGTATCCTCTTATCTAGCCATAACTAGGTTCTTCCTGAATCAACTACTAACCACTCGTTGGACCACTCTCATATCAATATTCCGTGTAATCTTTCTGGATTTATTTCCTTTGTCTTAACTTACCTCTCGCACTGGCTCCTTATTTATCAATAACATCCCAGACAGGAAACCTTACTTCCCTTCCTTGACATCGTGTTTGCATAATGTTCAGGAATCATAGCATATCTGTAGGATTTGAATAAGTGCAATCTCATTCCTTTCTCATTTTTTTGTCGCATTCTTCCTTTACCATTCCCTAATTACTAGAACCACTTAAATCTGACTTAATGCCATATCACTCCATATTCCCCCTTTAGGAGGGTGCTAAGATTTTGTACTATGATGATCTATGTATAGATGCTTTACCTCTTTATCTTTGGCTTCTTGTCACATAATCGATGACCCTTACTCGCATTGCGGAAATCCTTCTATACCAAGAATAATGAAATTCCTTATTCACCAGGGTGACACCTAGTGTAACTGGCACATATAGTCCCTTAAGCTTAACTTTGCTCCCATTACTTGCTTTAGGGAAACGTCCTCCTGAATGACCTTTAAGGGTTATTCTTCTATTTTCCATTCTATTATCGTTAGAACGCGATCTCTAAAATTCTCATGATGTCGACCATTATCAAATTAGTCAGTTCCCAATTCATGTTTAGCTTACCTTGTTCACCAGCCCATACTGATATCTATTACTTTAGGGTTTAACTTTTCCTTTTGACAGTTGCATTGGTGTCACGAACTTATTTCTCGAAATGAGGATACAACTTTATGGCCTATACTCTTTTGTTGTCTCCAGGCCTGGCACCTCTCATTTTTTTCCTTCCCTCGATTATCAACTATGTATTACTGTCATTTCATTTTATTTTTCCACTGTTGTGATCCATGTATCACATCTTACTCATAGTTCTTCCCTATCTCTATTCTCATTATTCTGCTAATATTTCTGCCTATCCCTTTCTTGTGAACACTTCAACAAGACATTCTTTTGCTTTTAGCTCCCCTTGCTTCATTCATCGGCTCTTCGGATTTCTCAACGTCCTCGCTCTACTAGGGATGAGAGTCACACTAAGGTAATATTTATCCTTTCCAGGCTTTTAGTGCCTATCTTCTGAATTTTTTTGATCATGCTAGTATTCACTTCTAATTGTAATATTCTAGAGTATACCATCTGGGTGTCTCACAAGAAGATCTATTAGTACTTTTGTAATATCCTCCGGAAATGTCAACTGACACAACCAATCCATTCACCATCTTGGGTTACTCTAACCCCAGCTGGATCCTGATGTTCCATCCTTTTCTTAAACTACACCTGTTAGCCCCCATAGGGCATAACTGAGATGGGTGTGGCCAATTGTACATACCGGTTATTATTGTACTTGCCATATATTTCGGATTGCCTATATTGCTATAATTTTATTATGACTCTATTGATGGTACTAATATATCGTCTCTTCGTCTTCTTGAGCCGAGGGTCTCCTGGAAACAACCTCTATGCCCTCGGGGTAGGGGTAAGGTCTGCGTACACATTACCCTCCCCAGACCCCACTAGTGGGACTACACTGGGCCGTTGTTGTTGTTGTAACTCAAAATGCTTATATCTTTCTTCCTGAATTACTAATGTTCATCTCTACTAATTAGGTACCCCGTACCCTTCTTTACCTCGCTTCTTTTATTTTTCAAAACTTGTATCTTCTAATTCTTCCATTGATTTTTTTACCATAAGAGTGGATAGATATTTTTGCCTTAGGGATCCATATCAAGAAGCTTACACCTTTCAGTACACACGTGATTTGCTGAAGACCTCACATTTACTTATCATAAGCATGATACGAAGTCAAGTTCCTTTGACTCAACTCTTCCATAGTCATATCTCTTACCAATCGTCTTTCTAGATGTAGGAATCGTTGTATTAGGAATATTATAAAATTTAGGAATCTGAATTCTTACAAGTGAGCTCTACCACACGATCTAGAGTAAGAAAAAAGAGTGACAATCTTAAATGTCCCGTAGCCTCCTGCTTATAAGTGTGGTGCACAACACACCCATAAACAAGACTCTACCTCTACTAGACACGGCTTGTAGACTCCCTAGGACAGAACTGCTCTGATACCACTTTTGTCACGCCCCGAACCTGGGGGGCGAGACCGGCACCCGGTGCCTCACCTATTCTTGCGTACCAACTTGCGACTAAGGAACTCTGAACATATGATGTCGTATTTTGGCCATGGGCCACATTACAAGACAACTGCAATTGCTGACTAAATATCAATATAAAGCTGGGCCGACAAGGCCATCATAATTACTACAGCTGACAAACCAACCAAATATACATACAAGGTCTACAAGCCCAACATGCTGCACTAACTGACAGGATGTGTCTACAAGCCTCTACTGGTGGATATACTGTGATCGGAACAGCTCCCCGACCTACTCATAACATATATACATATATACACAAGATGTACATAAAGCTCTAGACCCGACAACTCCGAAAGGCATGGAGCTTACCGATCAAGCTGAACTCGGGCAAAACTTAATGAGGAGGCCTACCCGTCTGTCTGTCTGAACCTGAGCTGATTCTCTTGACAATCCTTCTTACACATGCCAATCGCGATGAAACACGTAACGGCGGATCAGAGTAGGGAAAAATCCATATGATATTTTTGAGAAAGATTGCACCGTACTCCCTTATAATTACAAAATCTCACGTTACTTTGAATTGTTGAATACCTTACATGCTTAGGTGATATATGCGGATGCATATTTTGAACACTCACGTTACTTACCATTTTACTTTCAAAGATTTTCTTACAAAATCTTACTTATCCATTCTCCAAAATCTTAAGGTTTTTGGATGCCTTATAGGTGGATGTGGCGGCCACTATATCCCATAATTTGCCACCTTATCTAATGACTTAATAAGTCATGAATGATAAGGTGGTTTGCTGCCACATGGGGAGGGGACTTATCCTTATCATAATTTCTAAACCACTTAGTTCCTTAATTAATTGTTAATCCTCATTAACCAATAATTATTCAATTATCCACATTATTAGAAATTATCTCAAATTACTTAAAATACTACTTTCTTTTAAAACACCTTACTATCGTGGTCATGTGGTACCTTGTATGGCACTAGTCCATAAATACCGAGTATTTTAGCTCGGGCCATATTTTATCCCAACATGCCAACTTTGACGAAACCCGTTTTCTTTGATTTGCTTACCCTCACACCTTCACGAATTTACTCATTACTTGTTTGAAATAGCATAATGCTTAAAATCTCAAAATAATCTCATTCCAGAAATTACGTCGATTAACTTACGACGAAACTTTAACGTATGAAAATGTGGGATGTAACAGGGCACTCTTAGGGTATGCAATACAATATCTCTAAGTGGTCATTTTCTCCTGCATAGTCCCTTTGCCTAATGCTCCTTCTTGAAGGCCATTGTCAATATGTGCCGCCCGCACGACCAACAGTTGCGCAGCCCACTCGGGTCGCATATCGTTACATGCGCTAAAAATCAACAAAGGCAACCCATAATAGAATTCATGTTCTTGTCTGAGGTATCTATTTGGGGATATGGGTTCACATTCCTTTATTGAGAGATTGTTTGAGCGTATTGATTTATGTGTTGGTTGTGAGTGAATATGAATCCGTCCCTCTAGAGTTACTAAACACGGGAATCCTGCTGGTAGTGTGCATTCAAGATTTGTGGACACATGGATTTCTGTTTGTTTGGTATAAAATTAGGGTCTTTATCATGCATTGACATTGTAGACTTTTGTTGATGCATTCCTTATGAATGCTACTTGATTCATATTCTTTTATATGCTATTTTGATGCTCTAATTAATGAATTGATCATGTTACATGAAGGAACAAGTATTACTTTTCATGCTTTGACTGTGCTTAGTAGATACGGTATTCCTTGTTGTTTCTTTTAGTATTGCCTATGATTATTAACTATACATATTTATGGAGAGTGAGTATTCTTGTCAAAACCTCGCCACTACTTCGTTGAGGTTAGACTTGACACTTACTATGTACATATATATTTTTGTATTCATACTACACTTCTATGTATTTTTGTGCAAATACTATTTTTGAGTATGAGAAGGGCCCAGGAGGGAGCTCAGTAGTTGATCACTTGAGAGACTTGAGGTAGAGTTGCTTATCCCCCTGTCACACTCCAAAATCCCACTAAGGTCGTGATGACACCTAACCCAAGTAATCCAACATATTTAAACAGCGAAATCAAGACAAAATAAGGTTATAATCAACTGCTATAATATAAGTAAAGCATGCATAAAGCTAACATCATCAACCAGATACAGAAAGTACTATATCAATCTTCCAAAACCCGATAGTACGAAGGCATGTGCTACTAAATAGGGTATAATTGAGTCTTGAAATACAAGAATACTGTCTAAAATAAGAAAAACAATATGAAAGATTGGAAAGGGGCTCCATTCTGCGAATCTAACATAGGAGCTCACACAAAGTCTCCAAGGTCAAGCTACTAAGCACCCTCCTAGACGCCATTGGGACCAACAACAAGATATGCATAAAAATATGCAGGAGTATAGTATGAGTACAAAAATAACGTGTACTTAGTAAGTATCAAGTCTAACCTCGATGAAATAGTGGCGGGGTTTTAGACAAAAGATACTCACTACCATAACTGTTCTGTCATAAGCTTTCACAAATATAGAGAAATCACCAAACAAGCAACATGTAAGAATATCACATTTATTGTAGAAGAATAAGTGACATGTTTTTCGACAAAAATGATCACAGGCACAAATTAAGAAACCAATTTTGCACATATATGATATGCAACATCGTATATTTATTAGTATGCTTCTACATGAGTTTAGAATGCCTATGCCTGATAAAAAAATCAAATTTTACCTCAACCGGCATTCCCCAGTGCCCTGACACTCCAGTGTCGACACTACAAATAGTGAAATATTGGAGAGTGACCCTAGGGGGATGGATTCGTATCCACACGCAAAACAACTAACTAGCACACTAAATGCACGGACAACTCACATGCCATAATCATCGCAACATGCACGAACAACTCACGTGCCACAACCTCAGTCCATATAGAATAACTATATGCAGGGATGCACACATATGATCAAGAGATAAGAGTATGTATAGGATGAATATTAGCAAGAGAGATAAATATGTAGGGATATACGTATGTGTACAGTGTATGACTATGGCCACAACATATTGTTTAACATTCAATTAGCCCATCATGTCCAAATAAGGTATCAAAACCTTAGACATGATATCTAGCATGAATAAAAATGCTCATGTAGTCATACAAATAAATAAAGCGTATTACAAATAGAACATGTGTCAAAACAAGAGATAAGGAAGCCTAAAATCTATCCCAAACATGGTATAACCTTGGTGCCCGCATATAAGCTCATCACTTCGCATATATTTCACCCCCAAACACGTAGTATTTAGCATACAAATCCATTTTATGAAACCTTTCCTCAAATCAAGGTTAGCTAGGATATTTACCTTATTCGAAATAGACTTAAATCCTCCAAAACATCTTTCCATTGTTCCCGGCCTCCAAATGTCCAAAATTAGCCAAAGAACACTCAACAAAGTCAAATAAAACCATAAAAATCAACTCCAAACAATAAAGCTTTGATCTTTAGTCAAATCTCAAAAGTCAACAAAAAGCCAAACTGGGCAAACATGGTCAAAACCTGTCACGACCAAAAATTCATCTAGTCGTGATGGCACCTAACCCAACCCGCTAGGTAAGCCGAATAATAGCCAACATAATTCCTATGAAAATAATTAGAAAACAATAAGTAAAATAACTGAATTCCCCTATAATAACCCAAGGATTGGTAGTACAAGTCATGAGCCACTAAGACTTTATTTACAAAGCTGGTATGAAATAAATACAACATCTGTATGGAATGTACATAAACAAAATTCGAATCTAAAACTACCAAGGACAAGTGGTAGCTATATCTAGAAGGCAGATACATCTTGAGTGCCAGCTCCTGTTGTCCACAGCATCTCAACCCCAAGATCTGCACGCCAGGTGTAAAACTATAGTATGAGTACAACTAACCCCATGTAAGCAAGTATCATAACTAACCTTGGTGAGGTAATAGTGGAAAGAATTATAAATGTTACTCGCTAATTACCTGTACAATTTATATATCCAACAAGTACATAACAACAATATGATTAAATCATGAAATCATAGATAAGACCACCTTGGTGCAATTAATAACTTAGCGTACTTTACCTAGTCAACAATCCAACATATAAAGAAGATATGCAAATAAATCAGATAAACAACCAAGGAAAATTGCAAGTGAAGATGAAATGCAATAACCAAATATCAACCCCTAGCAGTGCGCAACCCGATCCAAATAGAAATCACAGTCTGGCTCTAAGGCCCACATAAAAATTTCAATAACAAAACAAACCACTGATCAGTTTTTCCTAAGTCCACATCAACCAAAAACCCTTCGGTTTCTAACAATCCGCATGTCCACTATCAAGAAGGAACATGAGAGGGTGATTCTAGAGGGATGGATCCATATTCACACGCTGTACGGACAACTCACGTACTGCACGGATAACTCACATGCAAATAATATCAGCCGCACAGACAACTCACATGCCATAAAAATAATATCTTGGATTCACACGGACAACTCACATGCTACACTGACAACTCATGTGCTAATAATATTAACAGCAAAGACACCTCACGTGTTGCACAGACAACTCACGTGCCAATATCCCAATCTGCCCAGTATGTTCACAGGCTTAATATCACAATCTGCCCGACGTGGTCACATGCTCAATATCACAATCTGCCCGGTGTGTTCACAAGCTCAATATCACAATCTGCCATGTGTGGTCACATGCTCAATATGATAATCCGCATGGCGTGGTCACGTGCCACCAATCCAATCCATATCACACAGAAAGTAGATATACAAGAATACAAGTACATGATCAATGAATATAAAATTTCATACCCTGGGACTGGTATAAGTGATATGCTAAGGTGTATGCATGTTAGAACTGTACAATTATATCTCAAATTAGGAAAATACATCATGAAAGTAGTAATTATCAGGTTCAACCAAAAGATTAACCTCTATGTAACCTTCAACACGTTTCAAATAGCTCACAACAGGGTACAAATATAAGAACCACTACAACATGAAGCTTAGGAATCAATCCAAGGCATATCATAGCCTAATCACTACCCCAAACATGAAAAATACCTCAGTGCACACACATGGGCTCAACCTCACACATGTGCACCACCCATAACACGTAGCTATCACAAATAATCCAGGCAACTAGTGCCTCTACGAAGTTTAGGTAAGATACTTACCTCAAGCAAGCCAAATTGATACTCTAGAAGCACCATCCCGCTAAATTAACCTCCAAATGGCTCAAAACTAGCCAAAAGCAACTCAAAAACATTAATTAATTCCATAAGAGTTAAACCCAAACGATAAAGGTTGAATATTTAATAAAGTATTCAAAGTCAACCAAAACGTCAACTAGGGCCCGCACCCTGAAATCCGACAAAACTTACAAATTCCTACAACCAATACAAATACAAGTCCAACCATACTAATTTTATCCAATACCAACTCCGAATCGATGTTCAAAACTCAATTATTCACTTTAGAAAAGTTTAGACAACCCCCCCAATTTTCCATTCAAAACATGGATTGGTTCACAAATTTTCTAGTCTAATCATGTTAAAATAAAAAAATTGAGGTTGTATACTGACCCCCATGAAAAAACGAGAAGAACGCCGCGAAAATCACCTCAAACGGAGCTCTAGAACTCAAGATATGCTCAAAATACCAAAAGAACGCAATCTGATTTTCTTAACACAATAGATTCCGCTTTTGCGCCCAAAAAAGCGGCACCTGCGCTCTTCCAACAATCATTTCCGCACTTCTGGACAAATTTTTGCACCTGCGGGGTCACGGGTGCAGACCCCATTTCGCATCTACGAAGCACCAACTTTCTTCCCCGACACTAAAATGGGCATAACTCCCTCATATGATATCCAAATTCAATGATTCTTTTTGCTATGGTTTCGTAATTATGATTCAGATCTAATGATTAAATCAAAAGAGAATTTAGATCTCATTTTATTAATATGGTACCATTTATCCTTGAAGAAACGATGTCTAAATATCAAATACGAGTGCAACACAACCCAAACCTATCCGAAACTCATCGGAGCCCCTCGGGACCCCGTCCGAACATACCAATAAATCCCAAAACATAAAATGGACCTGCTCGAGGCCTCAAATCGTAAAATAACATCAAAACCACGAATCACACCTCAATTCAAGCTTAATGAACTATTTCAAAATTACAAATTCCGAACTTGTGCGAACACATCTAAACAACTCGAAAGCACCTCAATTTTTTTACACAAGTTCCAAATGACACAACAAACCTATTCCAACTTACAGAACCACAACTCTAACCCGATAACATCAAATTCAAATCTCGATCAAACCTATGAAATTTCCAAACCTTCAAATTGGCAACTTTCGCCTATTTGAGCTAAAACCTTATAGAAACATCCGAGCATATGCACAAGTCCAAAATCATCATCCGGACCTAACAGAACCATCAAAACTCCGATCTGAGGTCAAATACACAAAAGTCAAACTCGGTCAACGCTTGCAACTTAAAGCTTCCTACTTCAGAATCGTTCTTCCAAATCAATCTCGAACGACTTGGAAACCAAAATCGGCAATACAAACAAGTCATAGTGTTGATACCCAATTTTGCCCTCATATTTCATAATGTATTCTATATACTTTAAAAATATCATTTTTCACTATTACCCAATTTATAGGGCTTATATAAGTATTTTCTATATTTTTTAAATGCTTTAAACTTAATTTTCTTGCATTTAATTTGTTCAAATATTTATTAATCTTCCCTATATTTTTTTTAGGGTGACTTAATCATCCAAATTTATCGTTTGTACCAATATAAATTTTATAATAGTTTATTTCATTTTTATATAATTACATTTTGCATTTTTTTATTTATCTACATTAGTTACAATAATAGCCTATATTCTACAAATAATTGCGTTTATTATATTATTTATGCTAAAATAGTATTTTATATTTTTATAATATTGAATTGTTATTTTAAGCATTTTACTACATAACAATATTTTTATTATTATTTTATTAGACATTTATGTATACGGTCAAAATCAGGGAGCCTGATTTCGAGGTCCTAAATTGGGCTATGAGTCCGAGTCCGGGCAAATAGAGATGGAGGTTGGACCCAGCTGAGGGACCCATACCTCGAGGAAGCTGATCGAAGGCCTGGCACGACCTACATCAAGGGCAGCATAATCTCGAAGTCAATAAAGAAAGAGCGGGAATTTCTCAAGGGCACGTGAATCAGGGCATTAATTAAAGGATAAGATTTGTACGAAATGGTACAGGTCCGTACTAGGTTGTTATACACTTTACCAATAGAATTCTTTACTACAATTAGGAATGTACTATATTGGGGTTTTCTCCTCCTATATATAGGGGACCCCAATCATTTTGTAAGGATCATCTGATATTATTCACTGCAATAGAACATTCTGCTCTGCCTTTCTTGTTTAACGTGCTCAACAATTATTCTTCAGCTTTATTGTCTTTACTTTATTGTTCTTAGCTGACCTCGAGGTCCTTGGAGTAATCGAGCTCGAGGCCCCTGTTGCTCCAGCAACACTGATTTGGTTCACCTTTTGTTCTTACTTAAGCTTAATATTACTTGTATAATCACTAGTATTAGAATATATCATATATCTTTAAAACTACAAATTATCTCTAGCTGTTACTCACATTTTCGAGGTAAACAATTTGGCGCCCACTGTTGGGCAAAAGATAATAGTTATTATTTTAGTGCCACTTTTCTGATAAAACACGTTATTCTTCACACTTTTTCTTGTCAAAGTTTTTTGATTTCAGGCCAAAGTATGTCTAGCACACAAAACGCACCAGTTCATGACAGTGAGGGACTCGGAGAAAACAACGGTATAGTGCTTGGTGTACCACCCATAAACCCTGAGGGAGTGCCAAACGTGGAGCCAGTTGATATCAGTTCGCACAACGCTCTAAACACGGACGCAGGCACATACCCCGTAATGAATGCACACAGGGAAGCCCGAGCTGGAGGCCAGGAAACGCGAGGAATGGAAGAAGGAAGAGTCATCATCCAAGTGATATTCGAGATGCTGCAAGCTCAGCAAGTTGCCATAGGTCAACTTCAGAGTCAAAATAGGACTCCAAACACCGTCGAACCAGTGGACGCTCGGCATACGGAACCTGCGCCTGAAAGGCCCGATGAAAATGGCTCGGGGACTGATCCTGCTATTATGAAAATGCTCGAAAAGCTGACCAAAAGAATCGAGTCCGGAGAAAAGAAAATTGAAGAAAATGACAAAAAGGTGGATACATATAATTCAAGAGTCGACCAGATACCAGGAGCACCTCTGATTTTCGCATCCCCCAAGTGCAACTCCAATGCCCATTCCCATGAAGTTTCACATGCCCGATATACCAAAATATAATGGAACAACTGACCCTAATGAACATATTACTTCATACACTTGTGGAATCAAAGGAAATGACTTGAATGATGATGAAATGGAGTCAGTATTGCTAAAAAAGTTTGGGGAAGAATTATCAAAAGGAGCTATGATTTGGTATCACATTTTAGCTCCTAACTCTATTGATTCATTTGCTATGTTGGCGGACGCCTTCGTGAAAGCACACGCCGGGGCCATAAAGGTGGCCACAAGAAAATCGGACGTCTTCAAAATAAAACAAAGAGATGATGAGATGCTAAAGGAGTTCGTGTCCAGGTTTCAGATGGAAAGGATGGAATTACCACCGGTCTCCGATGACTGGGTAGTTCAGGCCTTTATGCAAGGTTTGAATGAAAGAAGCTCGATAGCATCTCGACAACTAAAACAGAACTTGATCGAATATCCAACTGTGACATGGTCGGATGTGCACAATTGGTATCAGTCTAAAATTAGAGTCGAGGACGACTAGTTGGGAGCCCTCTCGGGCTCAGTTCACCCGAACAGATTCGCAGCCAAGTCCCCAAGGGACAGATATCGGGGATCAAGATTCAACAAGGAAGGATATCAACCGTACATAGAAGATAGAAGGAATGTTTCAAGGCGTAATGCACCTCGGAATGATCGAAGAGTAGATCGAGGCCAAAACTCCAGGGGACTTATAGGCAAAGTCGGGTCCGACAGGCGCTCGGGACCAGTGGAGGCACCCAGATTATCAGAATACAACTTCAGTGTCGACGCCTCAAGTATCGTCTCAACCATTGGCAAAATTAAAGATACTAGATGGCCCAATCCTATACAGACAGATCCTTCTCAGAGGAACCCCAACTTAATGTGTAAGTATCATAGTACTCACGGGTATAAGACCGAGGATTGCAGGCAGCTTAGAGAGGAGGTAGCCCGACTATTCAATGAGGGGCACCTTCGTGAATTTCTCATTGACTGGGCCAAAAACCATTTCCGAGAAAGAGATGCAAACAGTAAGAATGAACCCGAAGAACTTCAACATGTCATTCACATGATCATCGATGGAGTCGATGTCCCACATGGACCTATATTCAAACGTACCAATGTATCCATCACAAAGGAAAAACGGACTCGGAACTATGCACCTGAGGACGCTCTATTGTTCTATGACGAGGAAGCAGAGGACGTGTCCCAACCTTACAACTATGCCCTGGTAATCTCTATACTTTTAAATAAAATTCAAGTTAAACGTGTTCTCGTGGATCTAGGTAGTTCAGTGAACATAATCAGATCGAGGTTCGTGAAACAACCCTGCCTGCAAGATCAGATTGTATCCGCATCCCGGGTGCTGAATGGCTTCAACATGGCACAGCGAAACAATGAAGGGAGAAATTATCTTGCCAGTAAACGTAGTTGGGACCATACAAGACACCAGGTTCCATGTCATCAAAGGTGACATGAGGTATAACGCACTCCACGGGAGACCTTGGATACACAACATGAGGGCAGTGCCTTCGACGCTCCAACAGATGATGAAATTCCCAACAGAGGAAGGAGCGAAAATAGTCCATGGGGAACAACATGCTGCAAAAGAAATGTTTGCAATCGAGGAAGTGGTGCCGATGCCGGAACCCTTGGCCTCGGGGAAATCGAGCTCCAACAGAAGTAGGTGGCAAAGTAGTAATCACAACTCCAAGCCTCGACTGAAGCAGAATAGCAAGTACCAAAGGTGAGGAAGGGAACTCCCCAGATCCTCAAACCTTCGTTGTTCCCAAGAAGTCCGATGCTACCAAGTCAACCGCTCGAGAGAAAGGTACACCTGAGAATAGGATTAATCTCCGCACTCAGGAAAAAACTCATTTAGTTTCTTATTGATAATATAGGTAGCTTTGCTTTGTCCCGTTTAAATATGACAGGGATTCCGCTCGAAGAACAAACAGGTAAAATAATGAAAGCTTAGATTGATGATATGACTGGTCAAGTCCCTGTGCGCAGAGGACCACTTTAATTTGTTTGCAGGAAAACAATCAACGTTTCGTGGCAATGCGACATGAAGCTCAACCCAGAGAAACATGCCTTCGGGGTCAGCATAGATAAGTTTCTCGGCTTCATGGTGTTAGATCGGGCATCAGAATCATTCCCGACCAGGTCGAGGCATTCGAAGATTTTATGATCGCGGATAGCAAGATAGGACCGCGTTGATCCCTCGGAGTCGTTGGTTAAGGATTCTACAAGCTCGGCATGATGGGAGCTCTCAAAGGCTCATAATCTCGAAGACACCCCTTTTTTGCACGAAGGCCTTAGGTTTTAAAGCGTACGTTGCACTCTTTTTCCCTTGGATCGGGTTTTGTCCCAAATGGGTTTTACCGACAAGGTTTTTAACGAGGCAACAACTATGTGCTGCCTAAGGAAAACTCAACAGTATCCAAGGTTTCTTTTTAATCAACCTCGAATACTGGGGGGCATCACCCTTGGAGGCCATATTTCATGCCTAAGAAAACCTCGATAGGAAAACTTTGTTATGGGCCAAACGGTCAGATGAACCGTGTCCATATAATAGTCAAGCCCCGATAGCAAAGCATGTACACATGTACCGATTCTGTTAAAATGAAGAACACTTTGTGTCTCAAAGAAGTCTACTATTACATGAACTCTACACTCATAATCCTACAGGAACCGGCTCAAGAGCCAAAGCATGAAAACACCCCGAATACCCGAGGACTGTCATCGACAGTCAGTACATCCGAGTCATCAAAAGTTCGGACTTATAAGACCTCAAAGAGGCACCCCTTCGAAACAACGGCCAAAGCCAATATTCTTGTGGACTAACTTCTCGAACGAGTGCGGAAAGTTATCGGGAAACAAGTCCAAGTGACATACCCGAAGGCTACGGCCATAGTAAAGACTACGGTCATATAAAGGCTACGGCCGAATAATGCGGCTCGGAGACGTGCGACTTCCGCTATAAACTAAAGGCCTTCAAACACTTTGTAAAAACCGATACATCAGGCTACCCTCGGAAAAAGCAAAATACAAAGGGCTTCGACAAATTCAGCCCTCGAAAATTCTAAGGGTTTCGATAACATCAGGTCTTGGAAATACCTCAAGAGGTGTTCGATTATGTTTACCCAAATAGATCACTAATAAGGTTCCAATATGTCAAACCTTCGAAAAGCCTACGGGTGCAAAAAATGCATGCTAAGGCATAATTAAATTTTCACTAAGTCTTTTAAGCCGAAATGAGGGAAAAATTATCTAGCCACCCTAAGAGCCCAAGGGCAACCTTAAAGAGCCTAAGGGCCGATTTATAAGAGTCCAGGGGCCAACTTAAGGAGCCTAAGGGCCAACCTCGAAAGGCTTAAGGGCCTAAAAACTTATAGTTTGAGACTACACTTTTATTTCGATCCGGACTCGAGGTTCACAATATCCCGAGCTCACAACGAATTGATTTGAACTCAGCTCAAAAATTATTATACCTATCAATAAAGATCTAAGGGTTTATAATACCCCGAATCAATCCTCGAACTAATCATTCAAACGAAGTTTTCCATAAATAAAGGCAATGTTGAATAAAGGCAATGTTAAAGACGAGATAAAAAGTTCCCCTCGTATCTCCAAAAGATGATTACAGGAAATATTTACACAAGGAAGGCTTACAAGGAAACAAAATAAAGTAACCGAAAACTACTTTAGGGTCACATCCTTAGCAGCTGCATCTTCAGGAGTCACATCTTCGGGAGCCTCGCCCTCGGGACATCATCCCCTTCTTCTTCACTCTCGGAGATACTGGCCAAATCATCTTCATCAGAAAGTAGAACGGCTGTCTCTTCTTCCAAAATCTTCTCCGCTTCAATATCGACTGAAAGATCGAAGCCACGAGCATGTATCTCCTCGAGGGTCATCCTCCGGGATTGTCGCCTAGCATGGTCAAGGACACTTGATAACTTAGCCTCCACCATAGAAGAGATCTCCTTTGCCCGAGCATTAGCTGCTTCAGTATCAGCTCGATATGAATTCATAATTGCCGCAACATCGAATTTAGCTTTGGCCACCTCAACAGCAGATCTGGCTTTAAGCTCCTCGATTTCGAGGCCCCGAGCTAGGTTCTCCTCCTTTGCACCTCGAAGCTGGCGTTCGAGTGAAGCAAACTGCTCTTTTAAAGTTTCCTTCTCAGAGGTGAGATCGTCCATACCCTGCCTCCACCCCAGGGCCTCGGCTTCTTTCATCTTAAGCTCCTCTCGAAGCTGCGCCTCCAAGTCGGCTTTCTGATGGAACTGCAAAATTAAAAGTGTCAACCGCCAAAATAAAACAAGTACGTAGCAGACCCTCGGGAGCTATATTACCTTCTTAACATACTCGGCTTGACCTTGGCATGTCTGCGTCAACTCAACTCGAAGATCATAGATCTCCACCTCTTTTTTAGCATAGAGGGCTTTGACGGCGTCCCTCTCCTCCGAAGCCTTCTTAAGTTCAACCTCGCATCGAGCAAGATCGGCTCAAGATTTGGAAAATGCCCTTTTATGGAGCACCACAACCGTCATGAAAAAGGAGGAAAGATAGATTCAGAACAGCTTGTTTACCGTGAAAATGGTAATAACAATTAAGTTTGTTGATGGGACTCTAAAAATATGTGATCTATTTTTATGCTAGTCGTTAAGCAGATGATGCTACGTATATGAAGTTTAGAGATGAAGTACGAGCTAAAAATGAGATGATAATCAAACCGAGAGGCTGACAATCGAGGCCTCGAGCTTGTCGATATGGGGCTTCGAGGTCGATCCAGTAGCTCGGTCACGAGCTATCGGGGGTGATAGGGGCAGGGCTCACGGTTATATCGAAATTAATAAAGTCTCTTTATGGCCAATGATAAGCAATAAATGATGAACGAGTGTGAAGATAATAAATGAAAGCAATAATAACAAGAAAGTATGATAGGTAGCAGAGAGAATGTTCTTCATATATTCGTGTGGAGTAACTGGAACAACAGAGAGAGATACATAATGACAAGGATCCCCTTTATATAGGAGGGGAATCCCAATGAATTAAAAGAGGCATTAATTACAAAGATAGGGAGACGGGACAGCTAGATGACACCTTGATTCGGATTCAGAGTAGACCAGCAGGCTTTGTCAGTCCTAGGCGTGTGCCTCGGGAGCTTCCCATTCTACTATCACCGTGATCAGTGCTACCATGAGGTCAATTGTAGGCAATCCTCGAGGTCAGATGCTCGACCATGGCCTCGAGCCTTCGAGCTGATCTTCTGAAGCACTTCAATGATGAGAAATTGGACCCTCCGATTTCGTCATATACACAGCTAAAACAAAGGCGTAGGCATAAAAAACAGAAACTCACCTATTTAAAGAGTCTACGAGCCTCATCAAAAATGAAAGAAGCGTCGGGGTCGGGTCCATCCTCAAGCCCTGCGAGACATTCATGAAAGATATCATGCCCTTCATGACTTGCTTCCACCTCAGAAGACCTCATATTGAGAGCCTCATGGATTTGTCCCTCGGAGAACTCGGGGCCAGGAGGAGAATCATCCACGTTGATCACCCCGAGAGATCCACTTGGGGCATTCTCTTTTATTTGAAGAGGCTCGGGTTCAGGTCGTTCGGCCTCGCCCTCATGATGATCTCCTGAGCGAGGCGCCTTCTTTCTGGATGATGGTTCGGGGACTTTGTTTCAACTCCCTTCAGAGATTTCTTTGGCTCTGGAATGAGCCACATTAGCCGCTACTGGTTCGACGTGTTTCCAAACATCGGCATTGTTTCTCTTACGGGTTACCAACAGACAGTCGTCATCTTCTTTTTCCTCCTGATCCCGAAGATGTTGGGCCGTTTCCGGAGATAAGGGCACTGTATCGGCCTTAGGCCTTCGAGCCACGCTTTTCTTTGGCTTCGGGGGATTTTCAGATGACTCTCTCCTTCTTTTTCTTTCTTTAGGAGGCTTCGGAACCTCCACTTCACCAGCTGGGGCCGGTCTCAATTCAACGGCATCTCCAAGACCTACATAAAGCTGAGATCAGTATCCCGTAACAGAAACACTAGAAATCAAACAAGAGAACTCACCATGGTTTTTGGCTTCCCATCGACCCTTGGCCAGATCTCCCCAGCAGCGCTCCGAGTAAGAGGAGGCGGAGGCCAGCTTTCGGACCCAGCCCTCGAGGTCTGGGACCCCACCGGGAAACCAAGTAGCGGCTGCACCATCGTAAAGAGATTAGACCGTTGAAAAATATAAAGCCGGGGAAAAGAAAAGGAAGCAGGGTATAAACCTCCTGCATACTCATATTTCATGTTCCACTCTTCGTGGAACGACATCCAATCAGCAGGAATCATATCGAAGGTCCTAACTCGGATAAACCGGCTCATCCACCCACGGTCTTTGTCCTCGCGATACTAGAGAAGAGAGATTTTAAAGATCGGCATTGCAATTTTATCAAACCCCCATGATAAAGTTGGGGACTGTACAATCTGATCGAGGGTAAAAGACATCCCCTCGATTTGGTTTGAAATGAACCTAATTAAGTAAACGATTCGCCAGAAGGAGGGGTAAATCTGGCCGAGCGTCACTCGGTATCGTTGGTAAAAGTCGAGAATAACTGGGTCTATGGGACCCTGAGCCGGAATTGCAGGGCCCAACGTAAATGGGTAAGTATATTCGCTCAAGTACCCCGCTTTATATGTGGTGATATCCTCCTCAGAGGAAGGAATCACTATTTCTTTATTGTCCTATTTACAATCCTCCTTTACTTGCTTAAGCTTGGCCTTGGTCACCAAACAAACATATCGAGACATGGGCTCGCATCGGCCTGGTGTCAAAACAGGTTTTTCGATTTTGAAATCGGATGTAATCTCACACGGCGGGGGGATGCATTCCTCGATACGAAGTGGCATTACCGGTTTACTCTTGGTCGATCGAGAAGATGAAGGAGCTTTTTCCTTTTGAGGAACAGATTTAGAAGTTTTAGCCATCACTATGCGGTAGATCCAAGAAGATGAAGAATGTTGTTAGTGAAGAGAAGGGAGAGCTCAAGGAAATTGAAAAAGGCTAAATGAGACTTTGAAAACAATGTGGGAAGAAAGTTTGTAAAGTTGTGGGATCTATCTATTTATAAAGGTCATTCAAGCATGCTGAGGAAGCCAAAAGGCCGACCATCAGCCGCCTCCAATTATTGACTTTGGGAATCGTACATAAAGCAACTTTCCAGTTACTTCAACTGCTTATATCGTGATTTGGCCTCAGGACCAAGGCATCAGGAATTAATTTGTCAAAAATCATAAAGGTCAGCCTACAAGTCGAGTTCGAACAAACATTCACTCAACTATTAATCCCAAGGGCTACCCGAGTTCGAGCGAATTCTCACTTGGGGACTATGTATCGAGCCTAATGGCTAACTTTATTTTGAGTTCGAGCAAACACTCACTCAACTATTAAGCCCAAGGGCTACCCGAGTTCGAGCGAATTCTTACTCGGGGACTATCTATCAAGCCTAAGGGCTAACTTTATTTCGAGTTCGAACAAACACTCGCTCGACTACTAAGCCCGAGGGCTATCGAGTTCGAGCAAATTCTCACTCGAGGATTACAAAAAGATCTAAGGATTAACTTCATTTCGAGATCTTGCTTTCACCTAACTCGAGCTCGGGGATCATGATGTTCGGGGTTTGCATTTAAGCTCAACTCGAATATTAATGAGAACCTCAAGGGGTACTATATTAAAACCCTAAGGTTTTATTATGTTCTGAGCTCGATATTTGGGCTAGATATTGAAACCATCTCATCAAAGTCTTTTACGGGTAAAGATAGAGCAGAATTCCGCACGAACCAGAAGGGATACAAAAGGATCCATTTTTTCTTCCAAGAAATATTTAAAAATTACAGCTACGGCACCCAAGAAGGAGTCTTACACATGAGCAAATAAACAAAAAACAAAATCTAAAGAACCTAATCCACTTTAAAGACTACATCCTCGGAAGCATCGTCTTTCCTCGAAGGCATCATTCCAGATCTCTAGGAACGTATATATGGGGCAGGAGGCCCTTGATAAAGGTAATTATATCTCCAGCAGCTGAGATCGAGCATTCCGATAAAGTTTTGGGCCACAATACATCAAGAAAGATCATGCAAAAGGAAGAGGCCAAAAAGAGGTGCAAGATGCACAAGCAATAGTCTAAGAGTGGTCACCCCCGAACTCTGTTTCGGTGTGGGATGCAAAAGTTAGTAGATGATAGTACCACCTCATTCCATGGAAAGCAAAGGGAATGAAGCGCCACACCAGGTTGAAGATAAAAGGAGATGAGCAACAGTGTAAAGTTCACATATCTTCTGATACGGAAGGGATCCAGTGCCTTTCTCTCATTGTCTCGAGCCGAAGCTTTGAAAAAGGAAGCCTTGGAGTAATTTGTAAAGTTGCTGCCATGTGACCTTGTGGCCACCGGTTTGAACCATGGAAATATGTGATTAGAGAAAGAGGTAAAAAAGGGAAATGACTAATGGTTGATGAAGAAGGAATAAGTGTAGTTGTTGTCCAGTAAAGCAACCTCCTATTTATAGAAAACCGACGACGGAACCGGCGGCGCTAGTGGCCGACAAAGGCTAAAACGTATTTGACGTTCTGGGGAAGCACACTGACATGACGTCTCCGATCACTTCAAATGCCGACGTCATAGCCATGACGTCATCACAAGTGGTTCGGAAGAATCGAGGTTCAAATCGTTTCATATCATTCCATTCTATGAAACGCGGGGACTATCTATATACGGTCAAAATCAGGGAGCCCAATTTCGAGTTCTTAAATTGGGCTATGAGTCCGAGTCCGGGAAAATCGAGATGGAGGTGGACCCAGCTGAGGGACACATACCTCGAGGAAGCTGATTGAAGGCCTGACACGATCTACATCGAGGGCAGCACAATCTCGAAGTCTATCAAGAAAGAGCGGGAATTTCTCAAAGGCACGTGGATCAGGGCATAAATTAAAGGATAAGATTTGTACGAAATGGTACAGGTCCGTACTAGGTTGTTATACACCTGTACCAATAGAATTCTTTACTACAATTAGGAATGTACTATATTGGGGTTTTTCTCCTCCTATATAAAGGGGACCCTAATTATTTTGTAAGGATCATCTGATATTATTCACTGCAATAGAACATTGGCTCTGCCTTTCTTGTTTAACGTGCTCAACAATTATTCTTCAGCTTTATTGTCTTTACTTTATTGTTCATACTTTATTGTTCTTAGCTGACCTCGAGGTCCCTGGGATAACCGAGCTCGAGGCCCCTATTGCTCCAGCAACACTGATTTGGTTCACCTTTTCTTCTTACTTAAGCTTAATATTACTTGTATAATCACTAGTATTTGAATATATCACATATCTTTAAAACCACAAATTATCTCTAATTGTTAGTCATATTTTTCGAGGTAAATAATTTAATAATTTTGTTTCAATTAAATTTGGTTGTTTTAAAACTAGCCCAATATTAGGCCAATTTTTGGACTATTTTAACGGTCTAAACGCCCCAAAATATCTGGCCCAATACCTTTAGCCCAAACCAAATGACCCCTTCAGTTCAACCCGGTCGTGGCCCGCTAAGACAAACCCGCTCCGTTCATTTTTTAATTTTGTCCATTGATCTTGAGAGGTCAACGACCCACAATCACCATATCCCTTTAATTACCCAGACCCCCCAAATCCCTACCCATTCACTTTGAGACGCTGCCCCCAAACGCCACTTACTCTCCTCTTCTCCTCTCTTGTGAAACCCTAGCCGCCGCCTCCTTATCTTCTCCAACTTCGACCCTAATATGGAATCTCCCCACGACTTCCCTTCCATATATGCTCTATCTCCCCGTTACTTAAATGGTGATGGTATCACCTAGTACTTGCCTATTTTTGGCAAGTACCTGGTCTTGAATCAAGAACAATTGTCCTCAATCTTTTTGATCTAGACGATGTTTTTCCTATATACATTCATGGCAAGGTTATTGGGTCCGATTTACCAAGATTCTTTGGCCACTCTTTGATTCTGGGCAAAACTAGGTTTCGCCTGATTTTTCTCCTAATTTGATTCTAAATCGATTTTGCATGCTCCTCTTTCCTTATTTATGTTTGATTGACTGTGTTTCCTTGTTTGTTCATTTAATTTTGCTACTATAAAAATCCTTTCCCCATTTTCCATAAGACAGACCTTAATGACTTCTATTACTCTCTCACTCTCACTCATTCTACTATTTTAAACTTGAGACCTTGGTCGGCTGAAAGCCAAGGCCACCAGAATTCGATTGTTGCTCTTTTGTCAGTGCGAGCACTGCCCGGGGTTCACTTGAAACCCTTGAGAACTCTGATGCACTGGGACTTTTGGAGTCTGCTATTCGTTCTCTACTACTGCTAACTAAACTAGTATTGGCCCTTAATTTTCTCCTTTACCTGCTCGTTAATTTGCAAACTGGTGAGTACCTTGACTCTTGAAATTTTATTTTCGTTTTGCTTGTGTTCCATGTTCTGTATGTCCATGTTGTTTGAACTTTTATGAACCAATATGATTTCAAAATTGTGTTGTCTTTATTTGCAATCCTATTTGCCTTGAAGCTATGTGTAGTTTTGTATTTTTTGGTATCCAAAATTGCCTAAATTTGAAACTTCAATATGTGCTCATTATGTGTGTTCAACTTGAATAACTTCTGACTATCTTAAGCCTGCTTAGTCAATTATATTTATGTGTATCTGAGTTCTCATATTGTTGTTTGTTATGAGTCCACCTTCATGTCTGCTTTGGATTCTGAAGAGACTAATTCATGACTAGAACCTTCATATGTACTTCTTTCTGTTAAAATCCTTCATGTACAATCTGCTATTTTCCTAGAGTTAATCCATGATCATGCTAACACTGTTTGAACTTTGGTAAACATGACTCGAGTCCTTCTTTGCTATTTGTGAATCCAATACTGTATTTGTTGCATATCATGATGCTTCCTACAGAACTCTGCTTGTTAGTGTTAAGTCTACTTAAGTTTGATGCCTAAGTGCAATCTTGGGTGCATGTAATTGAGCTTGGTATGTGTGATCAATCTATGGAATCCCTAACTTCTCTAGAACTAGGTGAATACTTGTTAAACTGAGTTCATCAAACTATTTGTTGTAGACCTTTATGTTAGGGATCTCTGTTTGGCTATAGGATTGGTTTCAATCATGTCTTACCTTAGGTCTTCCTGTTAAGTCTTCTATGTATAAGCTTTTATTGAATCAGGATTATTTCTGAGCTATGCCTGTCTTGAATCCTGTTTATTGAAATCTCTTTGAGAAGTTTCTTTTGCAAAAGTGGTTATGTTCTTGTTTCATGTGCCTTTGTCGTATCTTGGACATCATTTTGTTTAAAATCCAAGTTTCTATATTAATTATCACACTAAGAATCCAATGTCTACATGTTTGCATCTAAAATTGTTCGAACAATTTGTTTGTTTGAGTTGTTTGTACTCCTGCTGATTATTAGCAAGATAATTGTCTTCATGTCCAGGCCTGTTTTATTGGGCTTTGTATGTTGTTGGATCCGAGCATTGGTCATACGTGCTTTAGTCACCCTTGTGAGCCTGGGGTGCCGGGCCTGCTGGATATGCGAAGAGTAAGGGTCGCGAAGGCCCAGAAGGCATTGCTGGGTTATTCTGTAATTGTGCTGGACCTGTAATTGTTGTATTTGGGCCTATGATTGCCCTATTAAGTCTGTAACTGCTTTATTGTTCTATTTGGGCCTGTAATAATATGTAATAACGAATAATGGAGAAATAGTGTGTGTGTGTGTGTGGGGGGGGGGGATAGGATACTTAATTCTCGTATAAAAGGGTTGAAAACATGCCTGTAGGATCTATGTGCTTCACTTCCTCAACATTTTTTATTTTTATACGCTGCTAGAAAGCATGCCTGTAGGATCTAAGTGCTTCACTTGCTCAACATGCTCTATTTCTATACGTTGTTAGATAGCATGTCTATAGGATCTGAACATCACTGGCTATTTGCTCAATATGTTCTACTGCTATGTGTTGTTAGATAGCACGCCTATAGGATCTCGTTGGATAGTCAAGAATTGCTATTTCTTCTAGTCACATGACTCATCTAAATACTATTATAAGACATTAAAGTGATTAATCAAACAGTTGTTGTTGCTATTCTTATCATACTGCCCGCCTAGGAAACATGCCTATAGGGATAAAAAAAACGAGTACGTATTATTAATTATTTCCCAAATACCAACTGTTTAGAGAACATACCTATAGGGTTTTACTACTCACCTAGAAATCATGCTTATAGGATCAAAGACGAGTAATTTTGCGTCTTCAATGGTTTCAATGCCCAGGTGCAAATCGCCTAGAGATCATGCCTATAGGCCTTTAATAAGGATTATAACCAGTAGCTTCATCAAGATAATCTACCTAGAAGTATTGTCCATGGGATTTTATTAAGTCATTCAATCACATAGAAACTATGCCTATAGGTTTTGAACAACTTTAATGCGTTTCGACTCCAAAACTGCCTATGACCGTTTACTGCATAATCTAGAACATTGTTAACATAAAACTCATGGCTGTTTTGCGTGCATTTGTGCCTATGTGTGGAGGCCGACTTGAGCCATTAATTGTAATTATGTGCAGTCCTACTTGGTTTGAATATGCGCCTAGTTTTATCGTTTTTGAGCATCCTAAGTAAAGTTTAGAACCACCCAAGTAGTAGGTCCAAAGCCTCATGGAACATAGGCATGGGACGAGTAACGCATTCATAGGACGCGGTTTAGAGTTAAACTAGAATGCTGTAGGTAAAAAACTTTAACATAGTAATTAGGTAGCAGGAGATGATAGTCTGTGCCCACTGAATAATATGAGCAACCGCTATCTTTGAGGGAGTTGAGAAGTATTATTTATGTTGCAAGGGGTGATCCTTTAGGCTAAAATACTTAGGACCCCCATATATGTTTATTGCTTGCACCCTTGTTTATTTCACTTATTAATGTATAACCTACTTCCTTCATATGTGTAGTTCCCTTTGTTTCACATTGTAGTTGAATATTTATCACATTGCAGTTGAATATTTATACTCACTATCTTCCTTTAATGTATATGACCACATAGTATAATTATAGTTCAATAACCCCACATAGCATAAAATTCAGCCGGAACCACAGTTGTGGACCTCGAAGAGTGCCTAACCCCTTCTCTTCGAGGTAATTTGAGCCCTTACCCGATCTTTGGTGACACAGACTAGTTAAATAGAGTTATGTGGAAATACGTGCCCTAACATACCTCAAAACCGTTAGGTGGCGACTCTTCTCTTTTAATACCCATTTAAAAGAGTTGTCACATGTTCAAACCCGCTTTCGCGAGAAAATGGGACGCGGCAACATGGCGACTCTACTGGGGATATATTTAGGCTCTTACCATAATGATTTTTTGCTTATGTGGATTGTTGGATTATTTGACTTCTTTCATGTATACCCGCTTCCGTATTTCCCTTATTTTCTTAAAATTGCTATATCTCCCATCCCTATCTCCCTTATTTGCTTCATTTAATTACGTTTTCAAACTATTCGTAAGCTATGCTAACCTCTCTCCTTTGTCTTTCCTTTTTTCTTCTTTCTTTTGTTTACCTTTATCGCATTATTTACTATTCTTACGTGCTTTGATCATGCAAAATATCTGGCAATGTGTTATTATTTTTTGCATAAAGCATGGTTTTTACATCATACTCCACTTGTGCTTATTATCAATATAGCGACGCTTAATGAGTGTCTGCACTTTCCTATAACACCCTTTTAAATCGGAAAGGCTTATTAGCGGTAGACTAGCCATCAACGATGCAGTCGACGGTCTAGTGCCTTTCCCTCTCAAGTCGTCCACTTGAGAGTATCATTCTAGACTCTTCTAGAAACCCCACTTTGATTTGAAATGTACATGCATCATGCTAAACCTAGTATGGATTGAAACATCATTGATGAATTAATCCGCTAAGATAAACCTTATCCAAAGTCCAAAGGGATTTCCACAGTCCCAAAGGACACCATCACACTATGTGCATTACTTGGAGAAAACACGTTGACCGTTATTGCGTGAATAGTCGAATCTGGAAGGGAAAAGGCTAACTTTTATTTATTTGTAGAAAATGAAGCATGAAATCCCCAAGTTTGGCATGGCCTAGAATATCCCATCTCTGCTTATTGATTGGTGGAATGACCTTGCACCATGTGACAGAAACCATGTAAGGAGAGTGTTAGGTAACTTGCTGTCTCCGCTGAACATTAGACCCAACAGAGAATTAACTGAGGCAGCCAGCATGTTTTGGGATGAAAAGAGAGAAGTCTTCCGATTTGGCAATACAAAAATGATCCCTCTTTTAGCAAAGATAGGGGGATTTTCCAAGTTCCCATGGGATAGTCCGGGTTTGTTAGTGCCAGAAAATTGCACCCCACGTGGTTTTCTAAAAATGCTAAGGTTCAAGAAGAATGATGAGTTAGTTTGCTTGAAGAAATCCAACATCCCCTTCGAGTTTCTCTATGAGCGGTATGGGCACAGAAAGTGATATCATTTGCATCATGAGGAGCTAGATATTACCTCTTTTGGATGGGTACACTGCCGGATTTATATCTTCATAGTCAGCTTCTTAGGTTTGCTGATCTTTCCGATGCAAGAAGGGAGAATTCACACTCGCTTGTCCATGGTCGCCAGGATCGTGATGGAGGGTATCAAGGGGAAAAAATATACCATCATCCCACCGAGCTTTGGATCGGTGCAAGCGTAGGTTTGGACATATCGAGGGTTGCAATCTCCTACTACAGGTTTGGCTGCTAGAACATTTTCAGAGGAGAAATTACCGCCAGGAGCTCCTGCGTAGACCACTGAATGACTACATAGCAAGTCATAATTGAAAGTAGATGACATTCGCTCCAGATAGGTTTGCAAACCCCGGGAATGTTGTAGGGTGGGTAGGTTTCTTCAATAATCTGATAGACGAGCAATTGCATAGATGTTCGAGTGATTTCCTAGAGAGAGTTCATCATTAGGTCCAAAGGAACCACTCACTTGGTACCGATTGGGTTGCGAGACATCTACCCTTACGCTCCTATAAGGGTAATGAGGCAAGCTGAGAGTAAGAAAGTCATACCTCGGGTTCCCAACATGGTTCAATATAAAGAAAACTTCAAAAGAGATGTTATCCCATTCAAATTGAGGCCCAACACAAGTGGAACCAAAAGATCATCGTGGATGGGGAGACTATTGAACCAGATAGGTATCACGCTGGTCATATGTATTACTACCTCCCATGGCTGGAAGATGACATAACCGAGGATGTCAAACTAGGGGTTAATCTGACAGAATCATAGATGAGGTGTCTTAGGCTCAGGTAAAGTATAAGAGGCTACACAAAAGAGTGTTCGAATATGAAGCTAAGCATCTGGAACATCATAAGGTGGATATAGAGGCGATAAAAGAATGGAAGGAGACTGCAAACATGTCGACAAAGAGGTTGGAGCACCTAGAGAAAAGGTTGGTGGAGCTGGAGGGGAAGATGAGAAAGAGGCTTTGGGATTGTCAAGGCATGGGCTACGATTAAGGAGGGAAGCTGGCCATGGCTTACCTGTTGCTCGATATGCGTGACCTAGGAAGTGTGGAGAAGGTCCTTTTGTGACCAAATAGATTAGGAGACAATGTTCTTTATTGCTTACTAGTTAGATTCCATTATATTTCGATGTAATAAGCTTCACGCCGTTGGTGACTTCATATTATTATTAACCGAAGGCATATTGATCTTATGACATCCCGAGAGATCTTATTGACTTGCTTTCTATGCATTGCATTCATTTATACATGCACATAAACCCATGACCAGATGGCGTTATATACGCGTATATCATATGTATATGGGGAATGGGGAAAGGTTATGACGTTATATACGCAACACCACCTGATCAACTGGTATACGCTGATGATTTCGCCCACAGAGGTCGAGATGATATGATAGTATGCCGTCAGAGGCTTGATGAGACATGACATCGGAGTAAAGCATTTAACCGTTTTGCACCACCACCTAACACATTTAAATGTTCGTTGATGCGACATAGGAGTATAGAGATATTCGCTTTTTTGCGAGACTGCGCAAGCAACTCCCATGAGACCCACAAAGTCGGTGTAAAACTCCAACTTGTATTTAAGTCAATTCTAAGTCGTTTTAACTCATCTTTCTCGTCCAAAACAGTTCCTAAACCCTCCTAAATGCTCTCCAAGGGTTCCTTGAAGGTAAACTCTTGACATTTCCATAGAACACGACTGCCTAAATTCATAGTTATTCAAACAAATCAGGGTACTTCCTCTTCATCTCCTCCTCAGCCTCCCGGGTGGCCCCTTCAACTTGTTGGTTTCACCATAGAACTTTCACGGAGGCAATTTCCTTATTTCTCAGCTTTCGGACTTGCCTATCAAGAATGGAAACTGGAATTTCTTCATAAGGCAATTCCTCTTTAACCTCAATAGTCACAACCGAAACAATGAGTGTCGGGTCTCCAACTACCTTCTTCAACATAGACACATGAAATACCGGGTGCACTAAGGACATCTCCGGAGGTAGTTCAAGCGTGTAAGCCACCTGATTGATTCTCTTAATGATTCTGTACGGTCTGACATACCTCAGACTCATTTCCCTTTTTTCCAAACCACATTATACCCTTCATGGGGGAAACCTTTAAGAATACCCAATGATCCTCTTTGAATTCCAAATCCCTATGGCACACCATCCGAATAGGACTTCTGATGACTCTTGATAGTTTTCAATCGTTCCTTAATGATCTTAACCTTCTCCATTGCCTGATGCACGAGGTTTGGACCTATCAACTCAGCCTCACCATTCTTAAACCACCCAAAGGGACATCTACAGCTCCTACCATATAAAGCCTCGAACGGTGCCATCTAAATGCTGGAATGATAACTATTGTTGTGAGAAAATTCTATGAGTGGCAAATGATCATCCTAGCTACCCTTGAAGTCAAGAACACAAGTGCGCAACATATCCTCGAGCGTCTGAATGGTCCGCTCTGCCTGCCCATCAGTCTGTGATGAAAGGCTGTACTAAGATTCACTTGAGTATCGAACCTTACTTAAATTTATTCCAAAGTGCATATTGATCGTCCTACCACAAAGTGCATATTGATCGTCTCCAACTTCCACATTGGAATTTCTAACCACCTGGCCTTTGGTGTTCGGCCTTCACTTGCTGACAATTTGGGCATCTTCCCACAAAGCCCGCTACATTCTTCTTCATATCATTCCGCCAGTAAACTTCCTTAAGATCATGATACATCTTTGTACAGCCTGGGTGCACGATATACCTAGAACTGTGAGCCTCCAAGTGAGCCAAACTGCCCATAGATTTTCGACTAAGAGCATCCGCCATAACATTAGCCTTCCCCGGTGATATAGAATATCGATGTTGTAATCTTTGAGTAACTCAGGCCATCTTCTCTAGCTTTGATTTAATTCATTCTGTTTGAAAATGTATTGAATGCTCTTATGGTCTATGAATATATCCACATGGACCCTATACAAATAATGACGCCAAATTTTTAATGTGAAAACCACCGTCGCGACCTCTAAGTCATGTGTTGGATAGTTCTTTTCATGATTGTTGAGTTGCCTAGAGGCATAAGCGATCACCTTGCCATGTTGCATCAATACACACCCAAGCCTAATCCTTAATGCATCTCAATATACAACAAACCCATTTGTACCATCTGGTAGGGTCAACAGCGGTGTCGTGGTCAATCTTGATTTCAACTCTTGGAAGCTCATTTCACAAGAATCTGACCATTGGAACTTAAGTGCCTTCTTCGTCAATTTAGTCAACGGAGATGACATAGCCCAATTCTTCACAGCTGCGATCTTCTGAGGATCAACCCTAATTTCTTCTCTGGAGACGAAATGGCCCATAAATGTGACTGATTCAAGCCAAAATTCACACTTCAAAAACTTCGTATACAACTTATGCAGTTATAGAGTCCGCAGAATAGCCCGGAGATGATCTTTGATAGGTTACAAGTACTTGGTTATAAGTACTTTACTTTATGTTTTGATGGTCTAACAAACTTACTATCCAGAACTAGATAAGGAACCTGTTACACATTTATAAGACCTAAAGATCACAGGGTTCCACGTTGGGACTCAGCGTGGAAATATGATTCAACTCCTCAGAATGGAAGGAACAGCTGAGGTACCAGATCCCTACCAGTTCCCGAGAAGACTGTACTGTCATGCCCCAAAACCGAGAGACATGACCGGCGCTCGACCGGGTAGCCCCAGTCAAGCGGACCTGGGTGCCTTTCCTATCCCACGTGTTACCCTATGTTTTCATTACTCATTAATCAAAGGAAATAGCCATTTATGATTTAAACACCTTTTTACGAAATATACATAACATACATGGTTACCTGGCGTGGTTTACAAGTTACACTGCCCAAATACAAGATAAATAAGTACATAACCCACACTCCCTGTCTACGGAGCCTCTAAGGATACAAAAGAGTTTTACAATACTTGCTGGTAATAAGGCTCCTGCTATACCTTACACAAATACCCAAAAAATAAGACTCCGGGAAGAAAAGTGGCATGAGCCACGCAGGGCTCCGAGAGCAAAGGGGCTCACCAATTCATCTGACCGGAAGTGAAGGAGTGCTACTGTCGGTGGACTGGAGTACCTGCTATAGATCCACCTACAATCATAACACGAATGTAGCGCCCCCGGCAAAAGGGACGTCAGTACATTTGAATTGTACTGGTATGTATGAACAAACTTTACCCCAAGTAAAATCAAACAATACACAAGTAACGAACAATAATAGAATCAACGATCAAATGCATATGAAAGGAACAACCAAAGCCAAGCAAGTTTCACAATCTTTTCTTTTCCCCTTTCAACATTATTTCATCACATCAATGATTTCACAACTTTCACATATGTTCATTTCAATAGTGATTTCGATCACTTTTCCACCCTTATTACCTCAGCCAACCTTATCACCATAACCCACACCTTATTACTTCGTGTTGCGGCACGCAACCCGATCCCACCGAACAATCACATTTCACACAACAACAACAACAAATCACATTTCACACGACAACAACAACAACAAATCACAAAGAATTTTCATAACCATCAATGCCATTTCCATCATATACAACAGCCCGCATACAATTTAAGTCACAACAATAATTGCCTACGACAAGTCACATACGATATTACCACAGTTGTTTCAATTGCATCAATCACGATTTCTTTCCATCATTTGTAACACAACTTTTACCACATAAACACATTCACATACACACACTTGGTTTGTTGCCATTTACTTACACCATTATATCGGGAGACTTAACCAACAACGTTCAAGGCATATCAATCACAAGAATTCACAAATAGTCCACATAGGTATCACATACCAAATACTCGTACACCAAACAAGGTGACTTTACAAAGGTCAAAGTTAGCCATACATACCTAGAATCGAATTTCCCTTTTTACTTCTACTTCAGCTCACCAACAGCCAAGTACCGACAATCTAGTTCACAAGTTAGCACATATATCTTAGAATTGAAGTTCACAATTACTAGCCAAACTTATTTAGATTATCAACCGCTCCTTTTGCAAATCTATACTCCTAGCCAATTCTTTTTAATAGATTTTAGGTATCAAAGAACATGCATGTATGTTTTCAACTTTTATTTTCAAGAATCAATGCATGAGAATCCCTTTTTTGTTTAAATCTGAAAACCAATGAAAAAGGGCTGGGTATTTTACCTGCAAGAACGGAGATGGAGACAATTGCTTGAAATTTCCCAGCCCGGGTGACTTTGAAGAATCAAATTGATGAAGGTAGGACTTTCTCTCTCAAGAACTCTCTCTTCCCTCTCTCTAGTTTTGTTCAAAAAATGTGTTAAAATGAAGGGCTGGAGTGTTTTATTAAAGAAGGGGTCGGGTTTAAAAGTTAGAAAAATTAGAGCCCCGAGTCAGGTATGCGATTGCAAAGAGGAAGTGCGGTCCGCAGAATGGACCGCAAAAGTGCTCCAAAACTCTGAACATTTCTGTTTGGGTTTGCGGCAGAAATGCGATCCGCATACCTGTTATGCGATCGCATAATGGACCGCATTTTGACCTCAATTTTGACTAGTATCCTGACTCACTTTGCGACACAAATGCGGTCCGCATACTTGATTTGCGACCGCATTTTGGACCGCATAATAGCACTTTTCTGGAAAACTTTGATTCTTGATTTTTAAATGCTAGATTAGTACAAAGGGTCCGAACCGCCGCAACACATACTCAGAACTGGGCACTACGAGCTACTAGGTTTTGAGTACAAATTTTCAAGGGGCCTTACATGTATGACGTCAACTCTCCGGCTCGAAATTTGCTGCCTGCACATGCTACAGTGCAAAACAGTGCTGCAGTCAACTTTCTAGGGAAAACTTTTTACCTACCTTGCTTGCATCATTGTAAGTGATGTCACACATGTATATATGCATTCAAGAGAGGTAAAACAAACACACTTGAACACTTAGAGATTTCACAAAAGCTCACTCACGTGACTATTCAGCTAGCAAATTTCAAGTGCCTCAAGAAAAAAGAACAAAGCAGCTACGGACCAGTTCCCACATCGAGTTATTGTGTGTCCTAAGTTGAGTTGTAACTTTGTAATAGTTCTTCAAATTGTAATTCCTATCTACTTATTTGGAAGCACTTTATAGGAACATCTTTGTAAATCTTAAACCTGCGTGTTTAAGTCTTGGCTAGAGTTAGTCAAGTTTTAAAGTCTTTATAATAGAGTTATTGCAAAGTGGCTTGTAATAGGTGTATGACAAGTAGTGAGGGATTAAGAGTTTAATTCCTAGGTTTCATCGGTTGTAATATGAAAGTTGCTAGTGAATTGAAATCCTACAAGGGTAGGTCATGGTTTTTAATCCCGTTAAGCTGGGAATTTTCCACGTAAAATTCCTCCTGTCATTTGACTTCTGTTCTCTGTGTGTGTACTATTGAACCTGATAGAGAACCTGGTTCTCTATAAAAGTTGGTGGGCCCATATATTCTATCAATTGGTATCGGAGCAAGTTCTTTCTATCAGGTTAACACCTATAAAGGATCCTCATGGCTGCTCCTCCAAACTTTGAAGAAGTCCAGTTTACGTACAGACCTCCTAGGTTCCACGGTCAATATTATGGGTAGTGGAAAACTAGGATGCATGACTTCATTGTGGTTGAAGACTCTGAGTTATGGGATGTAATATGTGACGTACCCTTTGTCCCCACAAAGAACCTTGGCGATCCAGCTGTAGCCATTCCCAAAACGTGGTAAGAATTCAATGACGCTGATAGAAAGGCCATAGAAATGAATTTTCGAGCAAAGAAAATTCTTGTTTGTGGTATTGGCCCTGATGAACATAACATGATATCGGCTTGTCAATCAGCAAAAGAGACCTGGGAGGCTCTTCAAATAGCTCACGAGGGAAAAACTCAGGTGAAGCAATCCAAGATTGATATGCTCACAACAGAATATGAGCTCTTCAGAATGAAAGATGATGAATCCATCTAAGATATGCATACTTGATTCACCTCCATCATCGATGAGCTTCACTCTCTTGGTGAAAGTATTCCAAGAAACAAGCTTGTCAGAAAAATCCTTAGTGTACTGCCCCATTCTCGGGAAAGCAAAGTTAACGCCATTACAGAGGCTAAGGACTTGCAGACACTGACCATCGATAAACTTGTTGGGAACTTAAAAACCTATGAAATGAAGAAGAAGAAGGAAAATGAAAGAAGAGAGCCCAAGAGGGAGAATAACCTGGTCCTCAAGACAGACAACAATGACTCAAGTGGTGAAGACGGGGACATGGCTTACTTGACAAAAAGGTTCCAGAAGATGGTTCGCAGGAATGGAGGCATTCCAAAAAAGGAAGCTCTAGCAAGCCCAGAAACTATGACCTCTATCATAAATGTGGCAAGCCAGGACACTTCATCAAGGATTTCCCCCTTCTAAAGCAAGATCAGTATAATAACAACTTTGACAAAGCAGCCAAGAGGAACCAGGTTCCTGACAAATGCTTCAAGAGGAAGAATGATGCTGGCAACGCTGTAAAGCAAGCTCTTGCTGCATGGGGAGACTCCTCCAGCAAATCTGAAGAAGAAGACGACCATGGTGGTAG
This sequence comes from Nicotiana attenuata, assembly GCF_001879085.1. Classification (NCBI taxonomy): domain Eukaryota; kingdom Viridiplantae; phylum Streptophyta; class Magnoliopsida; order Solanales; family Solanaceae; genus Nicotiana; species Nicotiana attenuata. Next base: position 374,395 of record NW_017670491.1, read on the forward strand.
TTCAATGATGGCAGTGGAAAATGAAGCAACTGAGTATGATTCAATCTTTGCTCTAATGGCTCAATCTAATGATGATGAAAATGACGACGACGATGAGGTAAACTTTCTGGATGTTCAGAGAAATCTGAAATCTTACTCTCTTAAAAAGCTCATGTCATTAGCAAATGTACTAATTGATGGTTACCATAGTCTTATCAATGATAAAGATGCTCTAACTATGGAACTAGGGAAAACTGAACAAACCAGAGATGACTTAGTAGTCGTTGTAGTTTATTTGAAAGAATGGAGAACCTGAAAAGAGAAAGAAAAGCCTTAAAAGAGAAAATTGCTAGTATAAAACATGAACGAGATGATTTAATGGTGGCTGTGATGGACTTAAAAGAAACCATTGAGTGTGCAAGTAAAGAAAAAGAAACCTTGACTGAGAGAGTTGCTATCATTAAGCAAGAAAGAGATGACCTAGTAGTGGTGGTAGTAGACTTGAAAGAAATAATTGAGGAATCTAAAACAATAGATATGCCTGGAAACTCTGAAAAGGGAAAGTAAGTTGCAAGTGAAGCACACATTAAGCTTGAAAATCAGTTAAACTTGGTAAAAACTAGTTTGTGTGCTGAACTTGAGAAAAATAAACAGCTTCAGGAAGAACTAGGGAAAGTAAAGAGTGATCTTCAGAAATCTCTTAAGTGGACCTGGTCCTCAGATGCTATCACTGCCATGTACACCAACTCTGGGGGAAACAGGCAGGGGATTGGGTTTCAAAGGGAAAAGATTCCCTACAACCCTCATAGCAAGTATGTTATTGAACCTGACAATTGCTACGTACTCACTGTGGCAACAATGGGCACCTCAAGGAAAATTGCATGGCCAGGGTTTAGTCTCATCAGATACATAAAGTCTTTGCTGAGAGAGCAACTACCGTAAGAGGACCTGGTCCATCAAATAGATCAAATAGGAAATGCATTTTCCTGCTTGGAATAAGAGAGCACTCATTCATCCTTTTTCTCTTAACAAGGGACCCAAACTTGTTTGGGTTCCTAAATTTAACCCTTGATTTCCTTGTGCAGGGAGCAGTGAAGGGAAGCAGCCAATAATAACACATGAACAACGGCTGCTCAAAGGACAGGACTGGAAATACAATCAATTCTCCTTCACTAAAAAGCCCTACAAGGAGAGTGTACCCTTTGAAAATGGCTAAAATGGGAGTACGCTCTAGGATTTGAAAATTTGTGTCAAAGGAAATAAGGTGGAATGCTTGTCTAGGATATGCACAATCTTAAATCCTGTAACTGGTTAGGTGACGCTGTAGCCAAAAGACACAAGAGTACGTATGTTGCTGTGATTGAGCTTCTGCAGAGTCGAGACATATGTTTGTTGGAACCTGTCGAAGATAATACTAAATCATGGGAAAAAATTCTGGAGCATTGCACGTTGTCTATATTTAAACAAACTGGATCTGAAGAACCTGGTTCGTGGTCTGATCAAGTTAAGTAAAAAGTAACATGAAGTGTGCAATGCCTGTGCAAAAGGAAAGCATGTCAGATCATCATTCAAGCCCAAAAATGGGTAGACAACACTTCATAACCAAGGATGAGATCTTTCAAGAAACTGTGGCTTTTGTCAAGAAGATCAGGTACCGATAGAAACAAACGTGGCTTGCATTAGATTAAATCATGGAACAGGTTTGGATAATGCCGCAAGTGGATAAATGCTATATTCAAAGAATAACTACTCAACCACTTAGCTCAAACCACCTCAGATGGAGTTTTTGAAAAGAAGAAAAGGACTCTTGAAAATTGGGCACGGTCAATATTAATTGATGAAGGGTTTGCAAACATCTTGATCAAAGCTGCTGACTCAATTGAGGATATCTGGGTATAACTGTTATGTTCTCAACAATAGGAAGGGTTAGCCTTGAAAATCTGATGGTAGAAGAGTTAGAGGAATCCTCATGTCATACTCGTCTCAAAAGAGAACAAAAATACTGATCAAGGTAGAGAACACCCATTGATTCCTGCAAGGAACCGGGTCCCGCATCTACAACAACAGAAGCTGAAAAACAAGCTGTTGGAAAGAGGGCTTTTGCATAGAGACATCACTGAATCACTCCTGTATCTCACTGCATGTAGACTAGACATCGTGGTCAGAGTTGGGTTCTGTGCAAAGTCTCAGTCAAATCAAAAGGATTCTCATCTGAAGGGTGGTGTAAGTATTTTGAGATATCCTAGAAGAACACAGAACCTGGTTCTCTACTGTCCTCCAAGTAATGGATAGGAAAAGCTTGCCTGAATTGGGACAATCTCTCAGTTCCTGTCTTGTCTCATGAGGCTCAAGGAAGTAGAATTCAATGGCACTCTCAACACATGAAGCAAAATATGTATAATCAACATCCTGCTGTGGACCAAGCAACAAAAGTGCTGTGGACCAAGCAACAAATTGGAAGAACTTGAGTTCAACTCAAGGGCCAAATACAGTGACTGCTGAAGATCAAGTTGCAGACATCTTCACCAAAAGCCTTAGGAAGAAAGCATTCTAAGAAAGATCGCCTTGCATTGGGGGATGATAAAACCCAATAGAGAACCTGGTTCCTCATTATTGGTTATGAAAGTCATAGTTAGGTAAAGGCTAGCTAAAGTGTTTTCTGGCTAAGTCTAACTCACCTCTATAGAGTTACAGGTAGACACGCATGATGACTATAGAAGCAGATGCTGCAGTGCATGATGAATAAGGGGATACAACTCACTTGCTAGACCTATCAGGGAACCTAGTTCTCTAACGCAGGTTAGTAGCTTCTTTATTCTTTCATACATAATTTAAAATGAACAAAAAACAATGCCACATCATCAGCGTGACAGTTTCCTTAAAGTCATGTCTCTTCAGCCAATACGTCACAACCCAAATGTCACTCCTTTTCTAAACGATACATCTCCCAAGCAAAAGGGTACCACAGGTTCAGAATGGGTCCTCATCATAATTAAATCAACATCACAACCCTTTCTCTTCCAAACTCAAAATTCCATATTTTTCTTCTCTCTTCTCAAATCCACTGTCCTTCGAGAATAATCTCATCATGTCTAAAATTCAAACAACCTTCAGTATGCCTGACAACACTATTCTTGAGTCCTCACCAGTCAGTAGTTCAGCGGTAAACCTCTCTCGTAACACAGTCACTAGTCCAAACCCTAAAGAAGAGTCTCCTCCACACTCCACTCCCTCTCCTACCCACTCCGAGCCACTCTTCATCTGAGCAAGTCTGAGAATCTCTGTCCTCCTCCAGTCTCACCAATCAAACAGAGTCAACAGGGTAAACAAGGGAACCTCGTTCAAGAACCTTCAACTCTATCCATGGCTGAGCACTTGAGTGAAGATCTGGTGATTAGTCATGAAGAGATTGAGATCACTATGACAAGTTGTGACTCTATAGATATCACTCCTTCATCTGTTGAAATCGCTATGGAGCCACAAGAAAAAGGAGGGAAGAGAGAATACATTTTCTATTGCATTAGAAGGGGTCATTATAGAGGAATTTGCAGGAGGGTCTGAGCCTCATGGGGAAGAAACAGAAAAGGAGGGAGCAATTATGCCATTTGAACAGCCGGCACAACATGATGCTACTGGGGTCCCAAATGATGAGCCTGATCCCTCTATGGAGGATCCAAGTCAGGAGTTGTCTCCCCAGGTCATTATTTATCTTGCTCCCTCTCCCCAGTTCGATGCTGAGCCTTTGAATATGGTGGTGTCTGAGACGAATCTTGACAGTGAAGAAGGCGTAGATGATTTGGTTTATGCTATTTTTATCAGGTCTAGGACTAAGCCAGTGGTAACTTCAGAGCCATCTCCTAAGCGACCTACTACACGGTTACAGGAAAAGGAGGCTCTAGAGTTTGCCGCAAGAAGAGTAAAAGGAGTCGGAGAACGAGAAGGTTGGTCAAAAATGGAAAAGTTGTACAAGTAGAGGATGTTCCTGTAGTGGATGTGGATGAGGAAACCAAAGAGAAATCTAGTTCCCTGACCCGCAAGTCTTCAAGAAAGATGCACTCTCTCTCTCAATCCGAAAGGCATACCTCTAAGGGTGCTGAGAGTTCATCCAAGAGTGCTGTTGCTGGTTCCAGTGAAAAGTTGGTAAAACATTCTGGTGACAAGACAGTGAAGGAGCGTGGTAAGATAGTGAAGGAGCGTGGTGACAATTCTGATGAGGAAGAAGTGGAAAAATCTGGTGAACATAGACAGAACAAGTCAGTGGAGAAGGAAAAGTCTGTTGGCAAGTCAGTGAAAAGAAAGATGGATGATGATGATGAGGAACCTGGTTCCGTCAAGAAAGGAAAAGTGAGTGGAACTCTGAGTTCTAAGAAAATGAAGTTAGGGAATCATAAAGTGTTGTGGGGCCACACATTCGCCTCTGACGTTCTAGAGTGTGCTGGGATGAGACAATTAGTGGATATTTGTGATTCTCAAAAGTGGACCAATTTGTTTACAAGTGAGGCTCCTAATAGTGTATGAGGACGAGGTGCGGAGTTTCTACACCAACCTCTTCACAGTAGATGGTGATCACATCTGTGTGTTGGTAAATGGAGTGGACATAGTGATGGCCTCTGCCCTATTGGGGTTAATTCTGGGTGTTCCTACCAAAGGAGTATCATCTATTCAGGGTGCCTGCACATCAAACTTCAGAAATACCATTGTCAAGGACAAGGCAGTACAACATGGGGAATAGGTGCATAAGAAGGCACTCCTTCCAGTTTATCAGCTGCTCTTTGAGATGGTTAACAAGGTATTGCTTCCCCCCGCTGAAAGAAGATCCGTTGCATCCAAAGCTGACCTATTCCTTACGGAAACCTTGGATAATTTCTCCTCCATCAATTTGCCTGCCATAATAATTGAGCATATGTAGAAGGTAGAGAACCTTAAAGATGGTAATCTTGGACTGCCTTATGGGTTCCTTCTCACAAAGGTCTTTGAGTTTTTCAGAGTACCTCTGTGACAGGCCAAAGTGGGCACCAAAAAGCAATCATTTGCAAAAACTACTCTAGAGGATTGTCAGTGTATTGACAAAGTCGGAGGAGTTGGAAGCATCTACATAATCTCTCAATAATAAATGCTTAGAATAGTGCCACAGGGGAGATCCGGAAGTTGAAGGCTAGGAACGCGATTCTTGAGAGTCAGCTCAGTCAGTTGCAAGAGGTACCTGGTTCTAGTGGTTCTCATAGCACAGAGGTTGCACGCCTAACAAAGGAGAATGCTGAACTAAGGAAACAGGTGGAGGACCTGAAAGAAAGACTGCTCAATGAGCAAATGTCCGCGAATGCTCGCATTGATCTTGTCCTCCAAACTCTTGCTTCCTCTTCCAAGCCCCCATCCTCTAGTGTCCCTTAAAGAATGTCCCCTTAGTGTCCAGTTTCCAGTGTCTATCTTCTTAAGTTGTTTTTGGGTGTTGTTTTGTTATTTTTGGTAATTGTTTTTTGTTTGTTCTAGACTGTGGATGAAAATAATGATTCTGCTCCCGTTTGTAAAAGTCTTATTCTGGTTAATGAAAGTGATTTCCTTTTTGCTATCTATGCTGCTGCTCTTTTGTTTCTGTCTTTTATCATGTTGTGAGCACATAAGTGGCATGGGTGAGCTATTCTAGACTTCTTTATGCTGGTAACTTGTTCTGTGCTTTTTATGATGCCAAAAGGGGGAAGATTTTAATTGAATAATAAAAGATTATGAGCTCATGAAAGAATAATAATCTGAAAACAAATTACAAATTCAAAGGAAACTCATTCAGTCGGAACTCACAAAAGTTCAGGTATTGACTAAGGGGGAATGCAGAGCTTCAGGGGGAACTTAAGGTCGTTCACAATCTGGTTCTTTGTGGCTCTTTCTAGGATTTTCAATTATAAGTTTGTCATCATCAAAAGGGGGGAAATCGATAGGTTACAAGTACTTTGGTTATACGTACTTTACTTTATGTTTTGATGATCTAACAAACTTACTATCCATAACCAGATAAGGAACATGTTACACATTTACAAGACCTCAAGATCACAAGGTTCCATGTTGGGACTCAGCGTGGAAATATGATTCAACTCCTCGGAATAGAAGGAACAGCGAGGGACCAGGTCCCTACCAGTTCTCGAGGAGACTGTACGAAGTCAACTCTCCAGATGGAAAGTTGCTGCCTGCACACGCTACTGTGCAGAACAGTGTTGCAGTCAACTTTCCAGGAAAGACTTTTTACCTACCTTGCTTGCATCATTATAAGTGATGTCACACATGTATATATGCATTCAAGGGAGGTAAAACAAACACACTTGAACACTTAGAGATTCCACACACGCTCACTCACGTGACTATTCAGCTTGCAAGTTTCAAGTGCCTCAAGAACAAAGAACAAAGGAACTACTGAACAGTTCCCACATCGAGTTATTGTGTGTCCTTAGTTGAGTTGTAACTTTGTAATAGTTCTTCAAATTTTAATTCCTGTCTAGCTTATTTAGAAGCACTTTATAGGAACATCTTTCTAAACCTTAAACCTGCGTGTTTAAGTCTTGGCTAGAGTTAGTCAAGTTTTAAAGTCCTTGTAATAGAGTTATTGCAAAGTGGCTTGTAATCGGTGTATTACAAGTTAGTGAGGGATTAAGAGTTTAATTCCTAGGTTTCATAAGTTGTAATTTGAAAGTTGCTCAATAGTGTAGTTGAAATCCTACAAGGGTAGGTCGTGGTTTTTAATCCCGTTGAGTTGGGAATTTTCCACGTAAAATTCCTCCTGTCATTTAACTTATGTTCTCTGTGTGTGTACTGTCGAACCTGATAGAGAACCTGGTTCTCTATAGAAGTTGGTGGACCCATATATTCTATCAATCGGCATGGTCCTCTAGACTATGTGAATATACAAGAATATCGTCAATGAACACTATCACAAAGGAGTCGAGGAAAGGCTTGAAAACTCGATTCATATGATCCATGAAAGCTACCGGGCATTTGTTAGCCCAAAAGACATTACCAGATATTCAAAGTGCCCATACCGGGTTCTAAAAGCTATTTTTGAAATATCCTACTCCCTAATCTTCAACTGGTGACACCCCGACCTTAAGTCAATATTGGAGAAATACTTAGCACCTTGCAATTGATCAAACAAGTCATTTATCCTTTGTAGTGGGTACTTATTCTCGATCGTGACCTTGTTGAGCTGCCGATCGTCAATACACATTCTCATCGACCCATCCTTCTTCGTTACAAAGAGAACCGGCGTGCCCCAAGACGACACACTTGGCCGGATGAACCCTTCTCTAACAAGTCCTTCAACTGCTTCTTTAGTTCCGTCAATTTTCTCGGTGCCATTCTGTAGGGTGGAATGGATATAGGCTGCTGTGCCTGGCATCACATCAATCCCAAAATCAGCTGGCATCACATCAATCCCAAAATCAATCTCCCCGTCGGGTAGAATCCTAGGGAGCTCATCAGGAAAGACATCTGGAAATTCGTTCACAACTGGCACAGACTCAAGTGTAGGTGCCTCAACATCGGTGTCTGTAAACTGGACCAAATGGTAAATACACCCCTTGTTGATTATCTTTATGGCCTTAATGTAAGATATAAACCTACCCTTATGCACCACATCATCCCCCTTTCCATTTAATAAATGGATCATTTGGAAATTCAAACCTAGCGGTTCTTGTTCGGCAATAAAGCTTGGTGAAACATGAATAAAGCCAGTCCATCCTTATTATTACATCAAAATCAACCATCCCCAATTCAATGAGATCGGCCATGGTGTCCCGACCATGCACCGTGACAATAAAATCCCTATAAACCCGCACGGCCACAATAGACTCACCAACCAGAGTAGATATAGAGAACGGCTCATGAAGCTGTTCGGATTCTATCCCAAATTCCATCGCAACATGAGGAGTGACATAGGACAAAGTGGAACCGGGATCAATAACAACATATACATCATGAGACTGGGCAGTCAATATACATGGGACAACATCTAGAGATACTTCTAAACTCTGTCGACCCCTCATAGCATAGAAATGGTTAGGTACTTCCAAACTCTGTACACCAGCCCTAGCTGCACCACGCCCTGCGGGTGCTGGACTGCCTTGAGCTGAAGAAGGTGCTGCGGATGTAGTAGCTGCAGAACTGGTTGGGTGTGTTGCACCGCCGCCGATGCTCTGGCGGGACGAACGACAATACCTCTAGATGTAACCCCTTATACCACACGCGTAGATATGGTTTAGTCCATAAAGCAGGCCCCAAAATGCATCTTCCTACACCTAGGGCATGCGGGCCTCTACTGCTGCTGGAATCTCCCACCAAGCTGACCCTACTGGTAGGGTCCCCTATTGCTGTTGACTGAACCCTGGTGGCTATGCACTAACCGAACACTAAGCAAAGGACTGGGATGGTCCTGATGACCTTCCCCTAAATGGCGACCTGCCACCACCTCCACCAGAAGTACCAATAAAGCTACCCGCGGACCGGGCCTTGTTGCTACCCTCTCTCTCCATTCTATTCTTCAATTTGTGGGTCTATGTGGCTTGAGAAAATGCTACCATCTTCCCATAGTTCATATAGAAATTCAAGGCAGCTGTAGCGGCCTCATTAATAACCAAGGGGCTGAGGCGCTGTACAAACCGGCGCACTCTAGCCTCCGTAGTGGGTAACATGTAGATGGCATAATTGTACAGGCACGTGAACCTCATATGATACTCCCACACACTCATGCTGCCATGTTTCAGGCTCTCAAACTCGGTGGCACAGGCTGCCTTAGTCTCGGCAGGCAAGAAATGATCATTGAAGGCGTCGACAAACTCACTCCAGCTCGCTAGAGGGCTCCCCTCCTCACGTGACTCCTCCCATATATCAAACCATGAATATGCTACCACTTTCAGGGGATAGGAGGCCAGCTTCACTCCCTCCATCTCAGTAGCACGCATGACTCGGAGAATCTTATGCATCTCATCAATAAAGTCCCGGGGGTCCTCCTCGAAATTAATACCCATGAACACTAGAGGATCCAGATGAAGAAACTTGTTCACCCTGGAACTAGCAGAATCCCCTTGCTGGCTGGAAGAAGAAGGTGCAACATTTGAACTATGGGCTTATGAAGCCACTATCTGAGCCAGCATCTGTATGGCTCCCTTAAGGTCCCCATTAGAAACAACGAGACCGAAAGCTGGGGATGGAAGTGGAATAACTGCACCCTCAGTAGGAGTAGGGATTGGTGCAGTCTGAGTAGGAGTAGTAGAATCAGGTGGTGTAGTATCTGGGGGAATATCCTCACCCCTCGGGTGGTCACCCGCATCGTTAGGTATAGAATCGGCTACCACTCCTGGTGTGGCGTCGGCTCCCTGGCCAGTTCATGATTTCTTTCTAGGCGCCATGTACTGAATATTAGAGCAATACATGAGTTAAAGGAGGATTAGTCTTACTACCAGTTCTATCACATGATCTAGAACATCAAAGAAGGGTATCATTCCTAAATGCCCATGTACTCTTATTTATAGATGTGGTCGACAACACACCGATAATAGGGACTCTACTAGAAACGGCTCCGAGACATACTAGGACACATTAAAACCTTAGGCTCTGATACCAAACTTGTCATGCCCTGACCTCGAGGAGCACGACCGCCGAGATACCCCGGTCAAGCAAGCCTACACAATGCCTTCTACCAGAGTCACCCATGAATAAAGAGAAGATACATTTCATTAGATAGACAATGTGAGGTCATGTGAACAACACCAGTTCATTACCGTTAGTTACATCAATATTAAGTCGCCAAAATATTATACTACACATTTATAGTTTGGAAGTGGAAGCATGCGATACAATTACAACATCTTTAGTTCAACTTTCCCAAAATAGAAATCAACCCACACTATGTCTACAGAGCCTCTAACAGAGACAAAAGAGTACTACGATTGTGATGGCAACAAGGCCCCGGGCTATACCTCGAAATGCTATATACAAAGGACAAGAGATACAAGGCCCCAAAGTGAAGTGGGGCTCACCAAGTCTGCTGAGGAGAGAGTGTACTGCTATCGCCGATTAAATGCCGCCTACTGTGGAACCATCTGCATCTATTAAAGATGCAGCACCCTCGGTAAAAAGGACGTTAGTACATATGGAATAGTACTAGTATGTAAAACTAAATACCTCCTTAATAGAATGAGTAATAGTATAATGAGAAAGAAACATGGAATCTATGAGGGCCTCAAACAATTTTATAGTACCAAGTTAGGAGAAGGATAAATTTCAAGTACGTTTCAATATTTTTAAGTTGGGAGATATTTAGTACCAATACACCACCGGCGTTTAGCACGGGGTCTGATCTCAGCCATAGGCTAAGCTGTCTCACCTCGAGACGTTCACTCACAACACGACCATGCGCGCGACATGGTGTTCGATCTCAGCATAATCGGCTAAGCCATCTCACTACAATGCCGTGTGGGTCGACGTCTCCTCACATCCCCCCTAGAAATCATCTCATCCCATTTAAGGGGAATTATTTCAACGCATCAATCTCATCCCATATTCGGGAAAAAATCTCATCACCCCACACTGGGATTTTACCCCTCACTCACTCATACACCGACACGTGTAGTTTCGGGGTTAGGTTGTTTCAACCTACCCTTCCTCGGTGACTAAATGATACTCCCAGAGCCTTTATTATGATAAGGACTTACAGTTCATTTCATAACTTTTCACACATCTTTCCTTTTCATTGGCACTAGTGGCCACAATTGTAATATCATTCTCGGCACGTCGGCCGTATTTCATATTTCGTACTCATCCCTACAACTTTCAAGCATCATCATGGTTCATCAACAATAAGGGAATTTCTAATCAAGACGTCAAGTGTATATATACATGAGCAATAAGAGTCTTAATCACATTGAGTTTCTCTTCAACAATAAAGCATACTAACTCGATATTGAAAAATGACTTTTAAGTCACAACACCTTTGATACATTGGTCATACTAGATTACATTCTCGTAAGAAATCACAATATAATGGGAACATTTGGAACATATATTGAGTACGAACGTCTTTCAACACAACACTTATACTAGAATAATCAAATTTAGTAGGAAGGACTCGGAACATGGGAAATACGAAATTGAGCCAATCATAATCCAAACTTACGAGGACGTCATGGAATTCAATTCTACAAGAGGAGTTTAGCCAACATACCTTGCTTGAGCTTTCTTCAATTTACTACAATGTTCCAAAACACCTAGTGATTTCAATCTAACCGAGACATGACAAATTTTAACTATAATTATGTTAGAGCCCATGTTTTCATACGTGGAAGTACGCCATAAATAAATTGATGGAAGCTCGGAAAATGAGATATTACATCCCGCATTTTCGTACGTTAAAGTTTCGCCGTAAGTTAATCGACGTAAGTTTGTGAATGAGATTATTTTGAGATTATAAGTATTATGCTATTTCAAGCAAGTGATAAGTAAATTCGTGAAGGTGAGAGGGTAAGCAAATCGATGAAAATGAATTTTGCCGAAGTTTGGCATTTTGAGGTAAAATATGGTCCGGACTATAAATACCCGGTATTTATGGACTAGTACCCCCCCGGAAGATCACCTTCTCGGAGAAGCTAAGATATGCTGAACAGGGTCTCGATAGGAAATACAATGTACCGGGCCAAACGGTCGATCGAACCGTGCCCGTAAAGAATAACCGAACCCTCAACAACAAAGACATGTATGCTCAAGCAATCAAAGAATGATTTCAAGAATCATTTTGCATTTTAAAGAAGCTCGGTATTTTTGCAAAAACGGTTCCTCTGTCAAAAACGTCCGAACCCTCGGGGACTGCCTGAATGACCTCCGGGTCAGAGCTCCTAACTCGTAAGTCCTCAATGAGGCGACATCAAAATCATGAAATGGCTCCAAAGCCAAAAGTGCCCCGAGCACTCAGGGACTGGCGTCGAAATCGCAAAAATCGCACGACCTCCTGGTCGGAGACTCCAGAATCGTAAAACCTCAAATGAGGCAATAAGTTTGCAAGTAATGGCTTTCGAGCCGAGAAATCCTCGATAACTCGAGGACTGCCGTCAATCACCATCTCCATCGCAATGGCTCCCGAGCTGAAAAATCCTCAACAACTCGGGGACTATCGCCAATCGCCACCTATCAAAAACCCGAAGCCATAAGACCCCGAGCGGGAAGACTCGGTCTCGTATGACCTACATAAGGCAATAACAATATCTGTAAGACCTCAAGCAAGGCATGGACCATACTTGTACCAAGTATCCAAATTGTAAGACCTCAAAGGCATGTAAAACTTGTAAGACCTTTCTAATGGCATAAACCCGATCTCAAAGTTAAGGCTATATATCGAACTTGTAAGACCCCTAAAAGGCATACCCTCGATATAGACGCCGAAACTACTTTACTCAGGACTAAAAATGGCTCCGGCCAAACATAAATGACTACGGTCACAAGGCTGTACCAGCCAAACCAACGCGGCTCGGGGACGCCCGCCCGTCGCTACAAAATCACAGGCCTTTAATTACTTCGAATCTACTTCGAAAAGAACCGGTTAAACATGCTACCCTCGACATAGGAAAAAGAGCTTCGACCATGTCACCTCCCAAACACCGGCTTCGAGATACTCAGCCTCGGAGCTAAACCTTCCGAGGTGCTCGATCATCACCACATAACAACTCGCAATCGAGGGTTTTTATTAAACCGTCGAAGAGTGAGGCAAACACTTTCAAAAAATCCTTATCGAGGGAAAAATAAAGCCTACATAAAAGGTCGCATCGACCTAGGGCGTAAGAGCCACTATCGCTAGCCCACATAAAAGGTCTCGTCGACCCAAGGCGTAAGAGCCATTGTCGCCAGCCCACATAAAAGGTTGTACCGACCCAACGCATAAGAGCCTAATGTCCAGCTTTAAATTAAAAAACTCTAGGTTAGCATGAGCTTGAGTCGAAACCCAATTCGAGGACTGAACCCAAAACAGTTAACTAAATCTGCCTAAGAGCAAAAGCGTAAGAGCCATTATCGCCAGCTTACACTAGAAGGTCGCATCGACCAAGTGCGTAAAAGCCTATGGGCCAGCCTAATGAGCCTCAGGGCCATACCACGAATCTAAGGGCTCCTCTTAACTCAAAGACCAGTTCACCAGCCAAAATCAAAGCAAAAAGAAATGCAGGAGAAACAAAACCGCGAGACTTCCTCTTTATATACACATGCAAAAAAATACAAGCTCCGTTTACAACATACTTTGAAAGTACTATACATAGAAATAGAAAGGGATATATACGTCCCCCTTGGGAACTACGGCCCGACTCCCGTCCTCACCACCCTCGGTATCGGGCAGAAGGAATTTAGCATCGTGTTCTTCCGCCTTCGCTTGCTCGATCTCTTCCGAGAGATCGAATCCCTTGGCATGAACTTCCTCGAGGGTTTCCCTCCGAGACTTACACCTCACGTACTCTTTATTATTGCTCTCACGATCAAGGGCCTCCCTCAGCTCGGCTCTAGCACAAGCAGCGCCCTTCAAATAGGCTGCCACTTTCTGGTCAGCCTTAGTGCGGCTCATTACAGCCTTAGCCTGGGCATTCACAACCTCGGCCTTTGCCTTCAAAAGCTCAGACACAAGCCTCGTTATCATATTCGCTCGGATAGAATCGTTTGCACGAGCGTTCCAAATTTGCACCTCAAGGGCAGAAGCCTTAGCCAAGGAATCCTCCTTGGCCGAAACTTGGGCATCTACCTGAGCCTTTAACTCATTGAACTCACGCTTGACCCGGCCAACTTCGCCCCAAAGTTGTTCCAGCTCCTCCGTTCTGCTCTCCAGCTGAAATATCGAAACGTTAATCTCCAAAAATGAAAGGGGGAGCATACAGCAACAAGAAAGGCAGGTTACCTGTCTTTCGAGATGGCTCTCGCGGTTCCGACTTCGATCCGCCTCACACCGTAGATACACCAGCTCACATTCCTTTCTCATACGGAGGAGCCTAAGGGATTTCTCCCTATCCAAAGCTTTCCGCAGCCTGGCCTCATAGCAAAGCAGCTCGGACTTAAGCTTGTCAAGAGCCTACAAAAGAAAACTCAATAAGAAAGGGAGGGCGCGAAACCGAGATAAGCCCATACCGGCTACCAAAGCTTACCATAAAGCCTAGGCGCTGAGCCTCACCAAAGGCCGAGCCAACGTCCAATGGCTTAGTGTTCCTCGGAGTGCCTTCGATAGGAAAAGAGGAAGGTGCCGCATGACCCTTGTCCCTCGAAGTACCTTCGACGGGAGCAGGAAGTGTTCTTTCAAAAATAGGGTACCCAAAGCCGGAAGATCGGCCGACTCGCCTCTTTCGAACCTCAAAGAAGGACTCGCCCCGCCGCGAGCATTCTCACACCTCAGAGATTCTTTCCGTTTTTTATCAACTCTCGACCCTGAGGTCGATAATCTCTCCTCTTCCCCCAAGGGGCACGGCCTCATCTCGGGAAAACCTCCAATACCTGCAGCGGCAGAGTTACTGCACTATAAAGAAAGTACCTTTCCGAGGAAGTAAGCCACTAAAACACCTACCGTGATGCTTTGCCTCCCATCTCCCCTTGGACAGGTCTCGCCACTTGCATTTGTCATAGGTCGAACAAGCTGCCAGCTTACGTGACTATTTAGCCAGATCAGGGACCTCATTCGGCAACCAAGGAATCGCTACAAAGAATGAAATAAAATGATGCCTTTAGGGAGCCCGCCTCCACTATGGACAAAGCGATAAAAATGCAGGTATGCCACTTACGTGTGAAATTCCATTTCTTAGGAAATGGCAAAAACTCTCCAGGAATAATATCGATTGTCCGCGCTCGAACGAACTGGCTCATCCACCCTCAGTCCTCGTCCTCTTCATTATTAATGGCAGGGGACCGAGTGGATCGATGCCGCAGAGTAATCAAGCCCTGGTAATGCAGAGGCCGATATAACCTAACGAGATGACTGAAGGTAAATTCGAGCCCGGCCTTATCCGCAAAGTACCTTATCGTCAGCACTATCTTCCAAATGGATGGGTGAGCCTGCACCAGGGTAACTTGATATCTCCTACAGAATTCAAGCACGACCCTATCGGGGGGACCCGACATAAAAGGGTACGTGTACACGCTCAAAAACCCCTCAACATAGGTCATGATGCTCTCCTCCGGGGAAGGTACCTGCAGTACCACTCCTCCCCATCCGCAGTCTTTCCTAATCATCTCGAGGTGTTCCTCCCTTACTGAAGAGATGAACCTCGATGCATGCTCCCGATGCCCTTGGACATTGAGAGGTCTCTACAACATAAAATATCTCCTTAAGATAAAGCACCTCGAGACCCGCTCACCGGGTGCCGGCGGTGTACCACGATCGGACACGGAACAGAGGCAGAACTCCCCTCTCCTTGATGGACGGATGCCGATGTAGCAGCCATGGCTATGATATATTGGGAGAAGCAGATGAAGACCCGGGCGAAGGTTTTGAGTTGAAATCACGGGAGAACAAGCACAAAGAGAAAAGTTCTATGAAAGAAATAATTACTCAGAGTAGCAGAATCTCCATTTGAGAAGTAAGCAAGTGAATATATAGTGGTAAGTGGCGACTGCTCGCCTACCCAGAATCCTGACCATAACAGCGTCACCCTTTTCGGGAAATGTACTGGCAGAACCATCCCGGGGGTCCCACTATCAGGTCGCATGAATGCTGCTATCACGCGAAGTCCGGGAGGAATTTGGACCCCGAGGGTCCCTGCTATCACAAACATCGGCCCCAAAAGAGCTTTCGGCCTAATTGCGAGATGGTACCGATCTCGAGGACCACGATTACTCCAAGTATGGGCTTCAAAGAGCCAACATCAAAATTCGAAGATTAACTCCGCATGAACGTTGGAATATAAAGAATGGCAAGACTTGAAACAGAAAAAAATCTTTTGCATTGCCAAAAGATATATTTACAAGGGGGCGTCTTTACAAGACTTGTTTCCCTGGGGATACATACACAAAAATAAAAAAGAGAAGCAAAGGCGGTGCAGGTCTACTCTTCATCTCCGCTATCCTCCGAACCATCTCTGGGACCTTCGTCCAAAGCAACTAAGAACGCCTTTTCTTCCTCCGACTCTCGGGCCTCCTCGATCTCAGCTGAGAGATCGGCACCTTTGGCACTCGCTTCCTCTAAGGCTTGCCTCCTCGCCTTTGCACTAGCATGAGCAACAGCCCGAACCAATTTTTGCTCAGCCTCCACCGATGTATTTTGGGCTATTTGATTCGCAATAGCGGCATCCTTCAGATAGGTAGCGCGACCACGGACTTGGCCGCAGGTAGTGCAACAATCTCTTTTCGAGCATCTTGGAGGAGACCCTAGGTCAATGCCAATTCCGAGGTCACTACCTCGTTTGGCTTCCTCATCTCGAGGAACTCCACATTCTTCTGCCCGACCGGCGAAGGAAAAGATAAGCCAATGAATACTGAATTATGAGAACGATGAACGGAGTTACGAATGACAAAAAACCTGCTCAGCAAGATCAGCCTTTTCTCGGAGCACTCCCTCCAAAGTCGCCCGAAGCTCGCCTAATTCCTTCTCCTTTCGAGCAGAAGAGGCCTCTGATTCCTGTAGTCCCGAGGTGAAATTCTCGAGCTCATTTTCACGGCATAAAAGCTCCTCTCGGAGTCTGGAGAGGGTGTGATCGTACATTTCCTTAGACTACACGGAACAGAAGAGTCAGAAAAATAAGAAAAAATGCGTGAGAATAAAAAGGTATACATGAACAGCTATCACCTGCCGCTGGATCCTCTCCATTTCCTTGACGGCGCTGGGAGCGTCGAGATCGGTGTCCTCGCTGACATCGTCAATATCATCAAGGAAGTCGCCAAACGCACCTCCCCCCTTGAGAGGACCCCTCGCATTGGCGGTATTCAGATCCTGAGCGTCCCTTAACTCCTCTGATGAGACCTTAGGGCCCAAATTAAGGCCACCTAGGGCATCGATGTCACCAAGGGGAAAATCCTGTTCCTGAAAAGCTCCAAGCCCAGACCCTTTGTAATTACCAGCTACAGTCTCCTCGGCGGGGGCTGTGCCACGACCAAACGGGGGCTCAGGGGTTGCACCTGTGCCCTTTTCGAGGCCCTCCGAGGCATGGGCTGGAGCCGATTCAGCTGTCCCCGACTCGGCGCCCTTCGGCGTAGACACTTGGGGGGCTTCCATGCCCGACTTTCTCCTTCGTGCCAAAGGAGCATCATCTCTATCATCGCCCTCGTCATCGGAGCCCACTCTAGAAGCTGAAGACGAGACCTCGGCTTCGGTTCGAGATCTGCTAGACCTAGTTTTCCTCGCCACAGGGGACGCAGCGGCCGTACCTTTCTTCCTCTTCTTGCCTTTGTCAAGCTCCGGAGCCTCCTCCTCACCATCAGGAGGCGGTCTTCTGCACTCCTTCACCAAGGCCTGTGCAAGAATAGTGGTCAAAATTTGTCAGCACAAAGGATATGGGGAAGAGATGCAAAAACATAGTGAGAGCGGCAAGAAGGATTTTACCATGATTCTTGGCCACCCACCGCATTTTGGCCAGGTCGGGCCAAGACCGCCCAAGATACGGGAACGAAGCATCCAGTCGCTTGATCCATCACGGCAGACATGCCAGATCCTGGACCGTTTCGGGATACCAAGCGGTAGGGGCAAAAACCAAGGGGAGATCATTTTTTGGAAGAAAGGTAAGAAGGCCACAAAGCATGATCCAAAGGAAAAATACTTACGCTGAGTATTCCACTTCTCTGGGAATGGCATCTACCCGGTCGGGATAATGTCTGAGGTCCTCACTCGGACGAACCTGCTCATCCACCCTCGATCTTTATCCTCATCAATGCTCGAGAAAAATGACTTCTTGTACCGAGGGTGAAGCCTGATCAAACCTCGATAAAACCGAGGACTATACAATCTTATCAAATGATTGAGGGTAAAAGTTGCATCCTCGACCTCGTTGGAAAAGTGGCGGAGCATGTAGACTATCCTCCAGAAAGATGGATAGATTTGACCAAGCGTCACTTGGTACTTATCGCAGAAATCGAGAATAACCGGATCTATCTCCAGGGAAGAAGGGTTCGAAGAATTGACCGGACCCAAAGTGAACGGGTAAGTATATACCTAAAGGAAACCCTCTTTGTGATCCGTTATGCTTTCGCTAGAACGGGGTATCTCAACTAGCACTGCCTCCCCCCATCGGCAGTCTTCCTTCACTTTCCCTATATCGGTCAAAATGCTAATATACTGGGACACGTGCTCGCATCGGCCCGGAACAGATGAAGTTCTATCGACAGAAAAATCCTTTGTCGTGTCGAACTCAACGGGAGTACACTGTTCGATGGTGGGCACCACTTTGGGTTTTCCTTTGGATGCCCGGGATGAAGAGGTAGCCTCGTCCTTCCTGGGAATCGTCTTGGAAGTTCTAGCCATAATGGTGCTAAAGCTTTTTTGAGAAAGTGGGCAAAGGATCGGGAACGAAAGAGGAAAGAACATGAAAAGAGATGGATTTAGCCTTGAAAATTTGAAGGTATTGTGAAAGTGTGAATTATCAAACGATTGATACATTTATAGGAGCCATGTGGGCAGCGGAAAGGACGAACCAATAGCGGTTCGTGGGCCTCTCGATAGTCGTGTTTGACGGTGACCCGCGTGCGGCATTTTGAGTATGGCATTTAATGCTCTGGTGAGCTGACGTCATAACGATGATGCTTACAGAGTAGGAGTTTAAATTCGTTTCCTATCACTTTGCTGTAGGAAACGCGGGGACTATCTGTGTACGGTAGAAATTGACGATTCGATTTCTCGAGCATCAAGGTGTCTCTGGGGTTTCCTGTGATCGACTCCGAGAATTCTCGATGGTTGACTTCGAGATAGTATAAATACTGGCTGGCCCCGAGGCAACGTAGATCAGTGGTCTCGGCGGACCAAGGTGAAGTTCCCAAGGCGCGCACATATAGCTTGTCAAGTCTAGTGGGCCAATAAAAAGGCGAATCAAGGCATTAAATGGCTATGTCTGCCCATATATTTGTAATTAATGCTTTTGTACTATATTGGGATTCCCCCTCATATATAAAGGGGATCCTTATCATTTTGTAGGGTTCGGTTGCTCCATACTGAAACACACAAGAACATTCTCTCTGCTCTCTAACATATTCTCTTGAGTCCATTACTTCATTTATTGCTTACATTCATTGTGTTCTATTTATTGTATGTCATTTATTGCTTATTATTGACCATAAAGAGCCGTCGTTGATTTCATTCTAACCGTTAGTCGCCCATCGATTACCCCCTATAGCTCCAAGCCGAGCCTCAGACTCGACCTCGAAGCCCCGAATAAGTAATCTCGAGGCCCCGATTGGTAGTCATTCGGTTCGATTAACATCTTGTTTTTAAGCTTTTATCTCGCTTCTAAGTCTTTCACATAGCATCAACTGCTTAACAACCAACATAAAAATAGATCACGTATTTTTAGAATCCCATAATCAAATTTAATTGTTATTACCATTTTCACGGTAAACAATACGCATATATATGTATATTATATGTATATGGGATATGGGAAAAGGTTACGACGTTATATACACACCACCACCTGATCAGCTAGTATACGTTGATGATTTTGCCCATAGTGGACGAGATGATATGATGGGATGCCCTCAGAGGCCTGATGATGTTATGAAACATGTACCTATGCACGACATGACATTCATATGCATATGCATGACACTATAATTATTTCACGAATTACAGAGTTATCCAGACTTACAGGTTGAGCCATTTACTCTATATTTCTTCAATGTAGGTGATGTACTTATTTATGTGCCTTACATGCTAGGTACATTATTCATACTGACGTCCCTTTTGACTGGGGACGCTGTGTTTCATGTCCGCAGGTCCCGATAGACAGGTCTGGACCCCTCAGTGTAGGCTATCAGCTTAGCGGAAGATGTTGGTGCGCTCCATTTGCTTTGGAGTTGCTTGTTTGGTTAGTATGATTTAGACGTGTACTGTTTGGTATGGCGGGACACTATCCCGACCTTTATGAAAATTATGTATTCTTAGAGGCTGTTGGGGCTGAGTGTTGGCCTGTTAAGAACTCACATATCCAGAAGATGAAAGTAGCAGAAATGAGGATGTTGAGGTGGATATGCGGGCACAGTAGGATGGATAAAATTAGGAATGATAATATTCGGGAGAAGGTGTACGTGGCTGCCATTGATGACAAGATGCGGGAAGCGAGGCTTAGATGGTTCGTGCATGTTCCGAGGAGAAGCCTAGATGCCCCGGTAAGGAGGTGTGAGCGGCTGGCTGTGGAGGGCACACGAAGATGTAGAGGGAGGCCTAAGAAGTACTGGGGAGAGGTGATCAAGCAGGATATGGAGAGACTTCGGATTTCCGAGGACATGACACTTGATAGGAAAATTTGGAGGCCGAGTATTAGGGTTGTAGGTTAGGAGGTACTTGAGTCTTGCCTTACTTCGTACCTCTATGAGACTATTCTGGTAGGATTTTTGTCTAAGATAGCTATTGGCAATATTGTGTCTTACTAATATGCTTTTCAATGCATGACCTATTTACTACCTATCGCTTTTGCTTTGCATCTTTCTTCTGAATTTAATGTTGTTCCTATTTTTCCTATGATTTATGTGGTGATACTAATATTGTCTCCCTTTTGTCTTTCTGTTTTCTTAAGCCGAGGGTCTTTTGGAAACAGTCTCTCTACTCCTTCGGGGTAGGGGTAAGGTCTGCGTACACACTACCCTCCCCAAACCCCACTAGTGAGATTTTACTTGGTTGTTGTTGTTGTTTGTTTAGAGTCTTGTAGACAGATGTCATGTACGTAAAAGATTGTATGTCCTTGTCGGCCTATGTTCAGTATACGAGTGGTTATTTTGGTCTTAGAGGCCCATATATCTTATGTATAAGTTTGTATTACATGTTGTATTCTACCTGTTTCACGACAGCCTTTCTGGCTCAGTTATCTATGATAGTATGATACAAAAAGATACGTTATGTTGGTACTCGGTTGAGTAAGATATCGGGTGCCCATCGCGGCCCATCGATTTTGGTCGTGACACCCCCACTTCCACCGGTATCAAAGCCTCGGAGCCATATACGAGAGAAAATAGAGTTTATCCCATGCTCGATTTTGTCGTGGTTTGATATGCCCACAACACCCCTGGTAACGAATTTGGCCAATTTCCCTAAGCATATTCTAACTTCTTTTTAAGGTTTTGAAAGATCACCTTGTTGGTTGATTCCTCCTCTCTGTTATCACTCGGGTTTTAAAGTGAAGACGTAATTCTCTTGGTCTTTAACCCTTCCAAGAATTTTGTGACTTTTGAGCCTATGAACTGCGGTTCGTTGTCACAAGCAATCTCCTTAGATATTCAAAGTAGGCAGATTATTTGGTCCCACACAAAGTCAACCACTTCGCATTCATTGATCTTTTGGTAAGGACATGCATTGACCTAGTTAGTGAAATAATCAGTTAAAACTAAGATAAATCTTACCTTTCCGGGGCCTGGTGGTAAATGTCTAACTATATCCATCTCCCATTTCAGGACTGGCCATAGAGACACCACTGAATACAAAAGCTTTACTGGTTGATGCACTAACTATGCATGCCTTTGACATTTGTCACATTTCTATACGAATGCCTCTGAGTCCTGTTCCATCATGGGCCGATAATATCCAGCCCTAACCAACTTGAGAAGTAACAAGTCTGCATCAGAATGTGTGCACAGTAAAATTGGGGGGTCCAATTTCCCTGTCATTATGATGCCCCGCGAACATACTTCCCAAGGTTCAAGAATGGGGTCGAGGTTCACCTTCGAGGGCTGTCGATGCTCGACCTCAGAGCCATGCAGACCAACGGCTATATTGGAAAAAAAAGGAGAGTTCTCAAGGAGTGCAGATAGAGCCGACAAAGTCTGTCAGGCTAGTCTGAGCCCGCATCATGACGTCAACTAGCTATCCCATCTTTATATCTTTGTAATATATGTGTTTGTACTATGATGGGATCCTCCCTTTCTATATAAAGGGGGTCCTTCCCATATTGTAGGGTTCTGTTGCTTCAGCTGCTTCACACGAAATATACAAGAACATTCTCTCTGCTCTCTTACATATTCTCTTGATATAATTGCTTCCATTTATTATCTTCATTATTGTTCATCATTTATTGCTTATCATTGGCCATAAAGAGCCTTCTTTGATTTTATCATAACTGTTAGTCATACTTGGATCACCTTCGATAGCTCACAGTCGAGCCCCGAAATCAACCTCGGGGCCCTCGAATCGACAATCTCGAGGCCCCGATTGTCAACCTCTCGGTTTGGTTATCACCCCATTCTTAAATCTTATTTTATTTCCAAGTCTCACACATAGCATCAACTGCTCTACAGCCGGCATAAAAATAGATCACGTATTTTTAGATCCCCATCATCAAATTTAATTCTTATTACCATCTTTGCTGTAAACAGTTTGGCGCCCACCCTGGGGCTAAAATAATAGTGATTATTTTCTTGCTGGCTTCACTACACAATGCAAGTTATCTTTCACACCTTTTCTTGTCCAAGATCTTCAATTTCAGGTTGAAACGCCTAGCTCAGTATATAAAGTTGAAAACGATAATCTCGAGAACCATGGAGGGAATGGTGTGGCTGTTGCGAGTGTCGGTATACCACCACCAAAAGTGCGCCGAAAAGTTCCGCGGGAAACTCGGCAAAATCCAACCTGGGCGAAAAAAAGAGATTCCTCGGCATGTCGTTCATATGATTATTGGAGGGACCGACATTCCCCAAGGGCCCGTGACCAAACGGACAAAAATATCCGCCGCAGAAGAAGGGCCGACTTGAGATCGCATGGCCGAAGACACCCTTGCATTCAGCGAAAAGGACCTCGAGACCTTGGCAGAACCACACAACGACTCGCTGGTATTCTCATTTCTTTTGAGCAACGTTCGAGTTAAATGTGTGCTCGTGGATCCAGGCAGCTTGGCCAACATAATCAAGTCAAAGGAGGTAGAATAGCTTGGGTTGCTCGATTAGATCATACCCACCTCCCGGGTCCTCCACGGCTTCAACATGACCGGCGAGGTAACAAAAGGTGAAATCACCCTCCCGGTCGACACGTCCGGTGCGGTCCAGAACACCAGGTTTCAAGTCATCANAGAATCTAACTAGCAATGTTTATGCATTTGTATAACAACTCCCCCCTCCCACTGTTTAACTAATAGGGTAAGTAGCATTACTTTCTTTCGGTAGTATAGAATAGAGTCGGGTAGTGAAAGGACGTAGACAGGCTTGCTCGACCGGGTTTGTCTCGGTCGCACGCCGGTCGCGTTCCTCGAGGTTTGGGGTCGGTGACATCGAGACCTTGGCAGAACCACACAACGACGCGCTGGTAATCTCGTTTCTTTTAAGTCAAAGTTCGAGTTAAACGTGTGCTCGTGGATCCAGGCAGCTCGGCCAACATAATCGGGTCAAAGGTAGTAGAACAGCATGGGTTGCTCGATCAGATCATACCCACCTCCCGGGTCCTCCACGGCTTCAACATGACCGGCGAGGTAACAAAAGGTGAAATCACCCTCCCGGTCGACACGTCCGGTGCGGTCCAGAACACCAGGTTTCAAGTCATCAATGGCGACATGAGGTACAATGCTTTGCTTGGCAGGCCGTGGATACATAGCTTCAGGGCAGTACCGTCAACTCTGCACAAGATGATATAATTTCCAACAAAGGATGGAACAACGACCATATATGGAGAGCAGCATGCAGCAAAAGAAATGTTCGCGGTCTACCAGGAGGTATCGACCCCCATGCGCCCGACCTCGAATGAGTCTAGGAGCATACAGACCCCCGAGGACGACGAAGAAGATTTCTTATTAACAATATCGACTTTTTCTCTTGGTCCCACTTGGAAATGGTAGGAATTCTGCCAGAAATAACCTCTCACAGACCGAGTGTCGACCCCAGGTTAAACTGGTGAAGCAAAAAAGAAGACCTCAGTCTGAGATAAAACACGCATTCATCAAGGAAGAGGTAACAAAACTTCTTAAAATAAGGTCCATTAGAGAGGTAAAGTACCCCGAATGGCTGGCAAACGTAGTAGTGGTACCCAAAAAGGGAAATAAGCTAAGAATGTGCGTAGATTATAAAGATAAATAAGGCGTGTCCCGAAGATTCGTTCCCATTGCCTAACATCAATCGTCTGATAGATGCTACGGCCAGCCACGAGACCCTCACCTTTCTCGATGCCTACTCGGGGTATAATCAAATTCAGATGAACCCCGAGGATAGGGAGAAGACTTCGTTCATCATGTACTATGGTACCTACTGTTACAATGTAATGCCCTTCGGACTAAAAAATGCATGGGCTACGTACCAGTGCATAGTTAATAAAATGTTCGAGCATCAAGTAGGCAAATCCATGGAAGTTTATATTGATGATATGCTAGTTAAGTCCCTGCGCGTAAAGGACCATTTGATACATTTGCAGGAAACATTCGTCATCCTCAAAAGTTACAACATGAAGCTCAACCCGATAAATGTGCCTTTGGAGTGGGTTCGGGAAAATTCCTCGGCTTCATGGTATGAAACAGGGGGATTGAGATTAACCTCGATAAAATCAAGGCCATCTAGGAAATCACGGTGGTAAATAATGTAAAGGTCGTGCAACGGCTGACTGGGCAGATTCATATCAGGGTCGTCCAACCGGAGCCATCATTTCTTCTCTTTGCTAAAAAGGAAAAACAACTTCGAATGGACTCCAGAATGCCAACACGCCTTATAGGAATTGAAACTGTATCTGACTAGCTCGCCTCTGCTCCGTATGCCAAAGGAGGACGAAACATTGTATCTATACCCGGCCGTATTAGAAATAGTGGTAAACGGCGTGCTGGTTCGAGAAGAGCAAGGCAACTTCCTATTTATTATGCAAGTCGGACCCTAGGGGATGCCGAACTAGGTATCCGCACCTAGAAAAATTAGCTCTCGCGTTAATAAGCACCTCGCGAAAATTGAAGCCCTATTTTCAATGCCACCGTATTTGCGTTCTAACGACATATCCTCTCCGGAGCATATTACATAAACCCGAGCTATCGGGCCGATTGGCCAAATGGGCCATCAAACTCGGGGGGTATGATATCGAGTATCAACCTCGAATGGCCATCAAGTCCCAGATTCTGGCGGACTTCGTGGCCGATTTTTTGCCATCCCTCATGCCCGAGTTAGAAAAGGAACTTTTACTAAAATCAGGCATGTCTTCCGGGGTATGGACACTGTTCACCAACGGCGCCACAAACGTGAGAGGATCCGGGCTCGGTATAGTCTTGAAGCCACCTACGGGCGACGTAATCAGACAATCTATAAAAACTGCAAAATTGACTAACAATGAAGCCGTGTACGAGGCTATGATTGCAGGTTTAGTATTGGCTAAAAGCTTGGGAGCCGATACCATCGAGGGAAAATGCGATTCACTCCTGGTAGTAAACCAGGTGAATGGGAGCTACGAAGTCCGGGAAGACAAGATGTAGAGATATTTGGATAAAATTCAGGTCGCATTATGTCGTTTCACATAATGGACCTTAGTCCACGTACCTCGAGAGAAGAATAGCGAGGCCGATGCCCTCGTAAACTTGGGATCATCTGTTGAAGAAGATGACCTACTCCCGGGGCTGTTATTCAACTATCTAAAGTAGTGGTCGAGGAAGGTCATGCCGAGATTAACTCCACCTGCCTAACATGGGACGGGAGAAATAAATATATTGATTATTTAAAAGACGAAAACTTGCCTGCGAATCCAAAAGAATCGAGGGCCCTGCGAACCAAAGCAGCCCGGTTCTCGCTCGATGAAAACAAGACTCTGTACAGAAGAACTTTCGATGGCCCCCTAGCTGTATGTTTGCGGCCTGGGGATACAGACTATGTACTCTGAGAAATTCACGAGGGTACTTGCGGAAACCATTCCGGCATCGATTCCTTAATCCGAAAGGTGATTAGGGCAGGCTACTACTGGGACAACATGGAAATAGACACCAGGGAATTCATCAGAAAGTGCGATAAATGCCAGAGATTTGCCCCCATGATTCACCAACCCGGCGAACAACAACATTCGGTCTTGTCGCTATGTCCATTCATGAATTGGGGAATAGACATCGTCCGGCCCCTGCCGACGGCGCCGGGTAAAGATAACTTCATTTTGTTTATGACTGACTATTTCTCAAAATGGGTAGAAACGCATACCTTCGAGAAAATAAGAGAAAAAGAAGTCATTAACTTCATATTTCACCACATTATGTGCCGATTCGGGATTCCCTCCGAGACAATATGCGATAACGGGAGGCAGTTTATCGGGAGCAAGATAACACAGTTCCTTGAGGATCACAAAATCAAGAGAATCCTATCGATGCCTTGCCACCCGTGTGCAAACGGCCAGGCCGAGTCCACAAATAAAACCATCATCCAAAACATAAAAAAGAAGCTAGAAAGCGCCAAAGGAAAGTGGAGAGAAATGTTGCCCGAAGTGCTATGGGCATACGAAAAATCTTCAAAATCAAGCAGAGGGGAAACACCTTTATCTCTAGTATACGGCACCGAGGCTTTGATACCAATGGAGGTTGGGGAGCCGAGCGCTAGATTCCAACACACCACTGAGAGCTCGAACAACGAGGCCATGACAACGGCCCTCAAACTACTAGATGAAAAACGAGAAGCCTTGCTGGTCCGGATGGCCGCCCAAAAGCAAAGGATCGAAAGGTATTATAACATGGGAACAAGCCTCTGATATTTTGGAATTGGGGACTTGGTCCTAAGGAAAGTCACTCTCAACACCTGAAACCCTAATGAAGGAAAGCTAGGCTAAAATTGGGGAGGACCATACCGTGTCCTCGGAGTAGTCGGCAAAGGGTCGTACAAGCTCGGTACCATAAAGAGCGAACAACTTCCAAGCAACTGCAACATATTGATGCTAAAACGACATTATCGCTAGGTTATCCGATTAAAAGTTCCAAAAACACCCTCGAGCACGCGTTGCACTCTTTTCCTTCCACCGGATTTTGTCCCTAGAAGGGTTTTACTGGCAAGGTTTTTAATGAGGCAACGACCATATGCTACCTAAGGAGACTCAACAAGTATTCAAGATTTCTTTTGCAATCCACCTCGAATACTGGGGCCATCCCCCTGGAAGGTCACCTCAACAGGAAAGTAATTTAGCGGGCCAAACGGTCGAATGAACTGTGCCCATATAGAGCAACCAAGCCCTTAACAGCAAAAATGTGTATACTTGTACCAAGTAATTGAAGAACACTTTTCATCAAACCATTTCACGCTTCAAACGAAACTCGACGTTTTACCGAAAGGGACTCCACTATCAAAAATGTCTCGAACACTCAGAGACTGGCATCAACAATTCGACACCTGAACGACCCCCAGGTCGGAACTCTAAACTCATAAGCCCTCAACGAGGCAACATCAAAATCATAAAACGTCTCCAAAATCGAAAGTGTCTCGAACACTCGGAGACTGGCGCCACAATCTCAAAAATTGCATGACCTCAGGGTCAGAATCGCAAAAATTGTAAGCCCTCAATAAGGTAATACCAAGTTTACAAGTAACGGCTCCCGAGCCAGAATACCTCGATGACTCGGGGACTGTCGCCAATCACCATTCATTAAAAAAAACCCGAGGCCATAAGACCCCTATCGGGCAGGCTCGATCTCGTATGACCTACATAAGGCAGCAACAATATCTAGACCTCGAGCAAGGCATGAACCATAGTTGTACCAAGTATCTAAAAACTGTAAGACCTCAAGGGCATGAAAATTTTGTAAGACCTTACTAAAGGCATACCCTTGATATAGACGCCTAAACTACTTCACTCGGGATCAAAAATGGCTTCGGCCAAGCACAAATAACTACGGTCATAAGGCTGTACCAGCAAAACTAACGCGACTCGAGGACGCCTGACCGTCGCTACAAAATTATAGGACTTCAATTACTTCGAATCTACTTCAAAAAGAACCGGTTAAACAGGCTACCCTCGACATAGGCAAAAGAGCTTCGACCAAGTCAGCTCCAATTTACAGGCTTCGAGATACTCAGCCTCCGAGCCAAACCTCCCGAGGTGCTCGATCATCGCAACAAAATGACTCGTAATCAAGGTTCTTCCCGAACCGTCGAAGAGTCACGCAAAAATTATTTCAAAAAGTCCTTAACAAGGGAAAAATAAAGCCAATACAAGGACGCTTCGACCCAAGGCATAAGATCCATTGTCGCCAGCCCGTATAAAAGGTCGCATCGACCCAAGGCGTAAGAGTCATTATCACTAGCCTACACAAATCCGAAAACTTGAGGGTCAAATGAGCTCGAGTCAAAATCTGACTCGGAGACTGAACCCAAAATAGTTAACTACATATGCCTAAAGGCAAGGCGTAAGAGCCGTTGTCTGCAGCCCGCATAAAAGGCCGCATCGGCCCAAGGTAAGAGCCATTGTCGCTCGCCCACACAAATCCGAAAACTTGAGGGTCAACTGAGCTCGAGACGAAATCTGACTCGGAGACTAAACCCAGAACAATTAAATAAAAATGCCTAAGAGCGAAAAGCATCAGAGCTCAAATGACAGCGTACGCTAAAAGGGCGTACCGACCCAATACGTACGAGTCACTTTCACCAGCGCTAAGATCAAAGGTCGTGCCGGCCGGATGCATGAAAAAACCAGGACCGAGGGTCTACCCCGAGACCTAGGACCTCGGGTCGAAAGTCAAAATACATCACATAGTATTTCCGAAAAACAAAAGGGAAAGAAGGGGTAGGAAACAAAAGGCCTTCTTATGGCCCACAAGGGGGATGTTTACAAGTATTGAAAAAACACTTACAAAGAGAGAAGCAAACAGAACCCTAACTGCCCATCTGTAAGGCAGTTGGCGAGCTGCATTAGTCCGTAGTGCTCGGGACGCTTAGGGTATTTAGGTAATTTACCATGCCTGCGATATCCAATGAACTCATTGCTCCAGTCCCAAATTATGTTGGTCAAATTTACTTTGCAATAGCCATCCACATCCAACACCGAATGCAGTAGTTGGATGACTGTACTGGAATCAGATCCTTTCATCTCTGTGGATGATCCCAGATTATCCAATACATCTGCTTCCACATTTTCTTCCCTCGAAATATGGATGATTGAGTATTCTTTGAATCGTGCAAGTAACGCCTGAAGCTTGTTCAAGTACTACTACGTGTGTTCCTCTTTTATGTTGAAAATCCCATACACTTGGTTTACCACTTGCTGGAAGTCGCACTTTATCTCGATGACCTCGGCTTAGCCCCCGACCTAGTTCAAGTCCTGCAACCAAAGCCTCATGCTCGGCTTCATTGTTAGTTAACGGTATAGTTGTTACATCTCGCGATTTCATGCATTAAAGTTTCATCCTCAGTTAATCGACATAGACTCGGGGATGAGAGTATTTCGAGGTTATAATCCATTATGCTATTCCTAAAAAGCGATATGTAAGTGCGGTGAAGGTTAAAGGGTAAACGAATCAAAGAAAGTGAGTTTCGTTGAAGGTTGTCGATTTTAGGATAAATACGGTCCGAGCTACAATACCAGGTATTTATGGACTAGTGCCATACAAGGTACCCCATAACCATGATAGTAGGGCACATAAAGTGTGTTTAAAGTGAGTAGTATTTTAAGTAATTTGAGATCATTCATAATTATGTGGATAATTGATTAATTATGTGTTAATGGGAGATTAATTAGTTGAATAAGACATTAGTGAATAAATTAAGATGGTTGGGATAAGGCCTAAGAGACCCAAAAACATAACAGCCCCAAGAACTAAATAGGGTTCACTACATTTAGGTGGCCAAATTAGAAGCCTTTAGAAAAGGATTAGTCATCCTAAGTGGGGCCCACCAAAGGTAACATTCTTAGTTCAAAATCAATTGCAATCTCTTAAGAAAGAGTTTCAGAAAAAACTTACTTTGCACAACAACTTTGATACTCCTATCTTAAGAAAGAGTTTCAGCAAACATTATTATTACTCACATTTTAAGAACAAAGTTTCAACAAAGATAATTTTTCAATAGCAACATTATTACTTTCATACGAATTGTTCCCTATTTCGATCTTGCTATTATGTGTTTCGTCGCGATTGGCGCCTGTTAGAAGGATTGTCAAGAGAATCGGTTCAGGTATGTTAATATTATCCCTTCTTTCTTTTTGCATGATCCATATTATACGGACGAAAAGAGTAAATGCATAACATCCATAAATGGCTCTATTCATGGAAGTATTAGAAGTGCCTACGTTCTTGAATTCCCACGTGTCTTATTATTACATCTTTTGTTCATGGGTCTCAGAAAAATACGTGCGTTGAAAAAAGTTTACTTCATGATATTACTCAAAGGCATAATGGCCTTATGACATTTCAAGAGATTTTATTGACGTACTACTCATGCTTTGCATTCATTTATACATGTACATTGACCCATGATTAGATAGTATTATATACACGTATACATGTATATATATGTATATGGGATATGGGAAAAGGTTACGACGTTATATACGGACCACGACCTGATCAGGTGGTATATGTTGATGATTTTGCCCACAATGGCCGAGATGATATGATGGGATGCCCTCAGAGGCTTGATGATGTTATGTGCACCTATACCCATGCATGTAGTGACATTTATACGTACGTGCATGACATTATAAATTTTTTAGGATTTACAAAGTAATTTAGACATACAGGTGGAATTCCTTATTCCATGTTTCATATATGTCTGTTATATACTGATTTTTATGCCTTACATACTCAGTACATTATTCGTACTGAGGCCCTATTTCTCGAGGCCTGCATTTCATATCAGCAGGTGCAGGTAGACAAGCTGACGGTCCCCCTTCTTAGGATCCTGGATCAGCGAGAGTTGGTGTTCTCTATTTGACCTGTTGCTGCTTTACATTTTGGTATGATATGTTTGTATACATATATGGGCATGACGGGGCCCTGTCCCGTCCTTGTACAGATGTATATTCTTTTATATGTATGTAGACAACCATGTATAGGTGGGTAATATGTGGCCTTATCGGCTTCCAGATTTGGATATATAGTTGTCTATAACAGCCTTATCGGCTCTCCCTACGTATTTTGCGTGTGTATGTATATATGTCTTTTGGACAAGTTTCCCTCACAAATGTAATTCTCGTAATTCAGCAGATGTTATTCATGTTTATATCTTAGACGCATGATTAAAGGTGTTCGATAGGTAGAACTCGGGCACTCGTCATGGCCCATCAGTTTGGGTCGTGACAATAGTTCTAGTGGCCTTTCTCAGGGTCTTCCCTGAAGGTGTGATTAGAAATATTCCTAGACTGAACCCTTGTACGTTAGAAGCTCCATCTGTAAACAAGGTCCAGACTCCCGACGTCATTCCCAACACCATCACTACTTCCTTAGCAGCCAAAGGAATTAATCCCGAACAAAAATCGGCCACCAAATCAGCCAAAACTTGTGACTTAATTACAGTCCTCGGTTTATACTCATTGTCTAATTCACTAACGTCGACTACCCATTTAGCCAGCCAGACAAATCAGGGTTGTGGAGGACACTCCATAAGGAAAAGGTTGTCACCAGCTCCAACGCCAGCCCCTTTACGTCCAGCTCCTCATCCAGATGCACTGGGTCAGGAGATGAGACTCCAAGATGTTGCCGTTAATTGGTACAAGTATTGGGAGTTGTCCAGAGGTGAGGATGCCCCTCAAGCAGTATGGCAGGAGTTTATAGAAGCTTTTCTTCGTCAGTAACTATCACCAGAGCTTAGGCAGGCCAGAGTTGATAGGTTCTTGACCCTTCGGCAAGGTAACATGAGTGTTCGGGAGTACAGTCTTCAGTTTGACTCGTTGTCTAGGTATGCTCTCGCTATTGTATCTAATATGGAGGATCGGGTCCACCGATTCGTGATGCGGTTGGAGCCGCACCTGCTTGACGATTGTATGTGGGTCTCACTTTAGGAAGACATGGATATTTCTCACATTCAGGCATACGCTCAGGGTTTAGAGGAGCGTAAGCAGAAGCAAAGGGACAGTCGTGAGCATAATAGGGCCCAGAATAAGAAAGCGAGGTCTTCGGGTCCTTCGGTGAGTTTCGAGGTGGTCAGAGACAACAATACCTAAGGTATCCACCCCAGTCATCGGCTAGTGCACTCCCACAATTTACCGGTAAAAGATTTGATCGTTCCACGTATTCAGGGCCTAGTCAGAATTCCAGGGACTCAAGTTCTCAATATAGGGGTGAGTCAAGTCAAATAAGGCTGCCCTTGCCGTGATGTGCTCAGTGTGGTAAGAAGCATGCCAGACAGTGTCGCATGGGGTTGGGTGTTTATTATTCTTGTGGTTATCTGGGCCACATTATGAGGGATTATCTAACGAGAGGTGATGCAAGCATAGCTCAGCCAGCGGGATCTGTAGCTGGTTCATCATCATCAGTACGCCCCCCTAGGAAAGGTTCACAAGCATTAATCAGTCGTGGTAGAGGCAGAGGCAGAGGCAGAGCATCTAGCTTGAGCGGTCCTCAAAATCGCATCTATGCATTAGCAGGACGATGGGATCAGGAGTCGTCACCTGATGTTGTTACAGGTATATTATTAGTCTTCTCATATGATGTATATGCATTGATTGACCCAGGTTCCACCTTATCATATGTTACTCCGTTAATTGCTAGTAAGTTTGGAATAAAACATGAGTTGGTTAACCTTTTGAGGTGTCCACACCTGTTGGGGACCCAGTGATAGCTAGGCGAGTATATAGAGATTGTATAATAATAGTCTATAGTCGATCTACAGTAGCGGACCTAATCAAGTTAGATATGGTAGAATTTGATGTTATGATGGGTATGGATTGGTTGGCTTCTTGTCATGCCAATGCTTATTGTAGATCAAAGATAGTTCGACTTTAATTTCCAGGGGAACCTGTTCTGGAGTGGACAGGTAATACGGTGTCGCTGAGAGGTAGAATTATTTCCTATCTCATGGCAAGGAAGATGATCAGAAAGGGCTATATATATATATCACTTAGTTCGGGTTCGGGATGTGAAAGTAGAGTCACCAAACATTCATTCTATCCCTGTGGTTAATATGTTTCTTGATGTTTTTTCCCGATGAGCTCCCGGGTCTTCCGCCAGAGCGTGAAATTAAGTTTTCTATTGACCTACTACCACATGCTCAACCAATATCTATTCCTCCCTATAGAATGGCCCCCGCAGATCTGAAAGAGTTGAAGGAACAACTAAAGGACTCGCTTGAAAAAGGCTTTATGATACCTAGTACATCACCGTGGGGAGAACCTGTGTTATTTGTGAGGAAGAAAGATGGTTTCGTGCGGAGGTGCATAGATTATAGACAGTTGAATAAGGTGACGATCAAGAATAAGTACCCGCTCCCGATGATTGATGATTTATTTTATCAGTTGCAAGGTGCCAAGTGTTTCTCAAAAATAGACTTGAGGTCCGGGTACCATCAGGTAAGGGTTAAGGAGAAGGATATTCCGAAGAAAAAACATTAAGGACTAGATATGGGCACTTTGATTTTCGTGTCATATCATTTGGTTTAACCAATGACCTAGCAGTATTCATGGATTTGATTAACTATATCTTCAAACCCTTTCTGGATCTGTTCATAATTGTATTTATTGATGATATATTGGTGTATTCTCGTTCAGCGACTGAGCATGCAGATCTTTTGCGTACTGTGCTCAGAGTTCTACAAAAAGGAAAGTTGTATGAAAAATTATCTAAGTCTGAATTCTGGTTGAGTCCTGTAGCTTTCCATGGGCATGTCATTTCAAGTTAAGATATCCGGGTTGATACACAAAATATTGAGGCAGTAAAGACTTGGCCTAGACCCACGACACCGACGGAGGTTCGTAGCTTTCTCGGTTTGGTAGGTTATTACAGAAGATTTGTAGAGGGATTTTCTTCTCTTTCATCACCTTTGACAAAGTTGACTCAGAAGAGAGCAAAGTTTCAATGGACTGATGCTTGCGAATGAAGTTTCCAAGCATTGAAGGACAGATTACTTTCAGTACCGGTTCTAATGCTCTCAGAAGTGACCGATGGTTATGTTATCTATTGTGACACTTCGGGCGTTGGATTGGGTTGTGTACTTATGCAGCATGGTAAGGTTGTAGCTTATGCTTCTAGAAAACTAAGAAAGCACGAGAAGAATTACCCAACCCACAATTTAGAGTTAGCTGTGGTGATTCATGCACTAATGATGTGGAGGCACTACTTGTACGACATTCATGTTGATATCTTTACGGATCATAAGAGCCTCCAGTATATCTCCAAGCAAAAGGAATTGATTTTACGTCAAAGGAGATGGTTGGAGCAACTTAAAGACTATGACGTTGATATTTTATACCATCCGGGGAACGCGAACATAGTAGCTGACACCCTCGATCGTAGATCTATGGGTAGCATGTCATATTTACAGCCAGATAAGAGGGAAATAGCCCATGAGATTCATCAGCTAGCTAGTCTTGGAGTTTGGTTACTGGACTCAGGTAATATTGGAATTAATATTCAGGATACGGCAACATCCTCTTTAGTAACTGAAGTGAAGGAATGCCAGTACGGGGATCCTGTGTTACTCCATTATAGAGATACAACCCCTTCGAAGGAGAAAACACCTATTGAGATTACAGAAGATGGGATCCTCAGATATCGAGGACGATTATGTGTCCCTAATATCGCAGGGCTGCGTCGGCATGTTATGAGAGAAACTCACTATTGTCTCTATTATATTCATCCAGGAGCAACAAAGATGCATCATGATATCAGGGAAATATATTGGTGGGACAGAATGAAAAAGGATATAGCAGAGTTTGTTGCTCAGCGCCCTAACTGTCAGTAGGTTAAGATTGTGCAACAAACACCCGCTGGATTATTGCACTCTATGGAGATTTCGACTGGGAAATGGGAAGTAATCAATATTGATTTCATTGTAGGCTTGCCTCGTACCCAGCGTAAGTTTGATTCTGTATGGGTGATTGTTGATAGACTTACAAAATCAGCCTATTTTCTGCCCGTTAGGACTACATATTCCGCAGAGGATTATGCAAGGCTTTACATTAAGGAGATAGTACAGCAGCATGGTGTCCCTATATCTATTATCACAGATAGAGGATGTCAGTTTACAACTAATTTCTGGAGGTCCTTCCAAAAAGGATTAGGGACTCAGGTAAGTCTTAGTACAACATTTCATCCCCTGACAGACGGACAGGCTGAGTGCACTATTTACTTGAGGATAGGTTATGGGCTTGTGTGATAGACTTCAAGGGTAGCTGAGATGATCATCAACCGCTTATTGAGTTCGCGTATATTAATAGCTATCATTCCAATATTCAGATGGCTCCATACAATGCTCTTTACGGACGGAAGTGTAGGTCGCCTATAGGGTGGTTTGATGTTGGGAAAACTACGTTAGTAGGACCAGAATTGGTACAACATGCAATTGAGAAAATTAAGCTTATACAGGAAAGGCCATTAGCGGCTCAAAACCGTCAGAAGTCTTATACGGATAATCGACAACAATACTTGGAGTTTCAAGTTGACGATTGGGTATTCCTAAAGGTATCACCGATGAATGGTGTTATGAGGTTCGGAATGAAAGGAAAACTTAGCCCTCGTTGAATTGGACCATATAAGATCATACGCAAGGTAGGCCATGTAGCGCATGAGTTGGACTTGCCTTCTGACTTGGAATCTGTACATCCAATCTTTCATGTGTCTATGCTCCGTAAATGTATCGGAGATCCTTCGAGAATTGTGTCAGTTGATGATGTTCAGGTCACATAAAAACTATCTTATGAGAAAACTCCCATTGCTATACTAGATAGACAAGTTCGGAGATTAAGGACTAAAGACCTAGCTTCGGTGAAAGTACTTAGGAGAAACATCAATGTGGAAGAAATTACTTGGGAGGCCGAAGAAGACATGAAGTCTAGATATCCTCACTTACTTCCTCTTCAAGAGAAGGGTCCGATTGATACATCACAATCTTAAGGTACGTGTATGGATTCTTGTATTAGTTATTATCATTGGTCGTGTGAGGCCATTTTCGTGAGTGATAATTGTGGCAAATGTGGCATTGAATTATTTAGTTCTCTACAAGAAGGATTGTTAGTAGTACTATTACAATGGCGACTCTGGAAAAATTTATATGGATCCCGAAAAGTTAAACATTCGAGGATGAATATTTTTAAGGGGGGAAGGATGTTACATCTCGCGATTTCGTACGATAAAGTTTTGTCTTCATTTAATCGACGTAGACTCGGGGATGAGATAATTTTGAGGTTATAGGCATTTATGCTATTCCCAACAAGCGATAAGTAAGTGCCCTGAAGGTTAAAGGGTAAACGAATCATAGAAAGTGAGTTTCGTTGAAGGTTGTTGATTTGGGATAAAATACGGTCCGAGCTACAATACCCGATATTTATGGACTAGTGCCATAGGTACCCTATAACCACTAGGGTACATAAAGTGTGGTAAAAGTGAGTAGTATTTTAACTAATTTGAGAAATGTCTTAATTATGTGAATAATTGGTTGATTATTGGTTAATGGGAGATTAATTAGTTAAATAAGACATTAGTGAATAAATTAAGATGACCGGGATAAGGCCTAAGAGGCCCAAAAACGTGGCAGACCCAGGAAATGAATACGACTTATTACATTTAGGTGGCCAAATTAGAAGCCTTTAGCAAAGGATTAGTCATCCTAAGTGGGGCCCACCTAAGGTAACGTTCTTAGTTTAAAAATCAATTGCTATCTCTTAAGAGAGAGTTTCAGCAAAAGTTTACTTTGCATAGCAACGTTAATACTCCTCTCTTAAGAAAGAGTTTCAGCAAACATTATTTTGCATAAGCAACGTTATTACTCACATCTTAATAAGAAAGTTTCAACAAAGAAGTTTTTGCAATTACTACAGGAAAACGGGGTTATTACGGTGGCTATTTTAATATATAATGGCGGTTTCATACCGCTCTAATATACATTAACGACAGCTTTTAAAAGCGCCACAATACCGTCCGCCAAAATTATATTATGGCGGTTCCATACAAACTGTCGTGAGTACATTTGAACACCGCCGTATTTTAATCGTTTTAATATGGCTTTTTGTTTTGCATATTGTGGCGGTTTTAAACCACCGTAATTTTAATTTTGCTGCTGCTATAATCGCAATCTGTTCACAATCCAATTTTTTGACATATACAATCCTATTTATTGAATGTTATGCTTTGGAACTTATGTAGCACTTCATAATCATTTAAACCCATATAGAAGATTAAATAGGAAAAATATTCAATATATAAAACACATGTATACCAAATTACATCATACAAATATTAATGCTTCAAAGTGTATTTTGAACATTAATATCTAAAAGATTCATAGTTGTTCCTACAAAATAATCACAAACTCACACTTACACAAGTATACCAAAATTATATAATACAAATATTAATGCTTCACAATGTATTTTTCAACAGTAATATCCAAAAGATTCATAGTTGATCCTATAAAACAATCACTAATTCACACATGGACGATCATCATTGTTACTTTCATCTAAAGATCTTTTTGGTTCAACTGTTGATGGTACACCACTTCCTAAATTCGGTTCCTGAAAAAAAAAATACAGTCAATAAGCAAATAACTAAAATTTTAACTGATGAGCTGAAGTAGTAGAACTTCCTAAGTGTTGAAAGAGTTCTGCAGTATTAGTAATTTTCATGCTCCTGAATCTTCAAGACTTAATCAAGCACTGATCAAGTCCTAAAATTCCAGCATTGTGCACACATGATAACTCCACAACACTAATTTCAATTCCTCTGAACATTTATCATCCATCATTTATTACTTACACATGAAACAAATTACCAGGAAGATAAGCCAAAACTTCACGCAGTTTATATACATGAAAAAGCACAAAGCATCAGAAATTTTTCATAGACAACAAAATCACAGATAGAGAATGCTTATTCTACCGATTGCATTCACATAATGGAGAGTTTTAACCTATGCCAACAAGCGTATTCAACTAAAAACGGGCATCATCAATTAAACTACCATGATTCCACATATTTCAAAGCATTCTATCATGTAACTAGGACTGAATATACAGAAATCACATTGAAATCAATGAGTTTAATCACCCAAAAATGTAACTACACGGCTTATGAAACAACTTTATGTTAAAAAAAGAACCATAAGAAAAGCAAATAACTAAAATTTTACTGCAGCAACAGAACTTATACTTGTGGAGGAGCGGAAAATAAGTGAGCAAACTCCTCGGGGATATTCCCTATGTTCCTTTCATATAAGCTAATTAGTGCATTTCATTTTAATTTCACATCTGTCATCTCTTGCTGCCACTCCGGAGTTGGAGCGATAGTGCTAGATGAACCCACATAACCACGACGGTATCTCACAGGTGTTTGTTTGAATACTGCATTTGCAACTACACCTAAGCCTAAACCTCGAGCACGGCCGGGGTGCTCGGGACCGAATACTATGCCAAGTGCATCGTTTGGTGAAGGTTCATCAAGACTTTCTGCTCTTTCACTTCGAATTTCTTCAATTCTTTCCTACAAAATTTGAAGAAGCATAAATTAAGCAATATGAAGGTGCTTTGGTCGGATGATCAGCTGGAATCAGATGTTAGGCTTGACTCGATTATTATTGTGAGTTCTGTGTTGCAATGAATTAAATCTTATTTTATGAAGTTTTAAGAATTTTCCTTTTTTTCTCTATACTTCTGCATAGATGGCGAAAAGAATATTTTTCTGAAAAGTGCAGCAGTTTAGATTTTGTAGTTTTATGTGTTTATTCTTAGATCATCAATATGCAACTAAAATTTATCATGCTGGTTAGATGTGCGTTAAGGAATTACTTATTGACTTCATGTCCATCCTTTTATTGTACCTTCTTATATGATTAACTTCATATGCTATTGATTGTCCTCAATAGCATTCTGGTTCTTAAAAACTTGTCACTTTATTTTTCCGTAGGTGTTAATTGATTTTGCTCTTCAGTATCAGCTAACCAAATTGTCCCGTAAAATCTCGGTGTATACCAAATTTTATAACAGCTTTAACAGATAACTAACAACGCTAATCTGCTAACATAATCCAAGCACGTTTCAAACTCGAAAGAATAGTTTCAAGTAAGTATAGTCCACAAAA
The DNA here is from genome assembly GCF_001879085.1 of Nicotiana attenuata. Classification (NCBI taxonomy): domain Eukaryota; kingdom Viridiplantae; phylum Streptophyta; class Magnoliopsida; order Solanales; family Solanaceae; genus Nicotiana; species Nicotiana attenuata. The sequence goes on from NW_017670491.1 coordinate 413,634, forward strand.
AGAATGATAAGAGAAGGCACATGATTAACACTACAAATTGTCACCAACAGCCTGTCATGCATCTCAGACTATCAAAATGCTAGTGGAAATTGTTTAACCAGAAAACTGAATATTTGGTTAAAGCTAGAATTTAATAGAGAAATCGGGTTACTGATAATCAAGATAAGAGATTTTGTGAACAACAATAAAGCAATGAATAAGAGTATATTTCAGTATAATCGGAATGATATTTCGTGTCCTACAAATGTTGTGACTTTCTCCTTTTATAGTCAATTCTAAGAGAAAGTGTAATATCTTTGTCTTAATGAGGCAATTACGAGCAGTAAATGACATTAAAAGAAACGTTATTCAATCATTCTTATTAAATACAAGTTTTCTAACATATTTGGCATTTAATGTTGAATTTGAACATTTTTACGCTATCAGATTCATATCTTCAATTCCTTCTGATCTTCAAGCTTTAAGTGGCTCCAACAGGTACGAGTCTCGTTTCATCTGGATAGTAGCTCGTATCTTCTCTCCCGCATCTATTGTTGCTCGTGTCTTCTAACTGTTTGTCATGCTTTGACTATTCGACCGGTCCACGTGTCATGGCATGTCATCTTCAATATTTAAATTCAGTTTTTTTCCAATACAGATAGTCCCCCCACTTTCCATTTATTTATCAATTAAATACTTGGGAAGTGGATCTTCATTAAAAATGGAATTTTTGCCATAATTAAGCTATGACAGTACTAACGCTTCAGTTGTCTTTTCTATTTAATGCATCGCACACGTGTCTCCTTCTCATTAGCTCTGTAATTCTGCAGCCTTTTTTCAAGGCTTCTTCAACTCCACTATTCACGAAGTGATAGTTGCCTTTATTATAGGCTTTCCATCATTACACTTCTTAATCTTTGACGGTTGTTTTTATATAAACTTAATCCTCCTTTCACAAATTTTTACCTAATATTTCACTATTTACTTCTATTCACTTCTTCCTCTGTCCAAGCCTTTCTACCATGTCATCTTCAAATCCCAACCCTAGAAGGGTCCCAATTCTTAACAGTTTCCCCAATGCCCCTGTGAGACATAGAAGGGGTAGAGGGGGTAGACTTCGTGGCCTTGGATCCATTCGTGGTGGTATCTCTTGTTCCATCACTCCTTCTTCTAGCTCTGGTATTACTTCTAGAGGTTCTTTCATTAATAGATCTTCCTCTAAAGGCAAAGAATCTTCTGAGTCGATGCAAGAACCTTTGGTCGAAGAAATAGTGCCAACTGATTTATCTTTCAAGCATGATAAAGAATCCCTTCGTGACCAAGTAATTAAATTAGAGAGAGCTGACACTTATCCTTCTTTAATTACTGAACCCTTGATTTCCACTGTTCGAAAAGATTGTCGTTGGAGAGATGACCTTCATATAGTTATTCCTAACCCAAACCAGAGAATATCTTCTTATAGGATTGGTTTTTCCTCTGTTTATACTTATCCCTTTACTTTGGGATTTATTCCTGCTATCGACTCAGTCATACTCGATTTTTGTCGTTTTTTCAAAATTTGTTTGGCTCAAATTGGCCCTCTCGTATGGAGAGCAGTAGCTTGTTTAAGGTATGTATTGGTAAAGGCTGATGTCGATTTTACCTTCTCTCATCTGATTCATCTTTACCACCCCAAGCTGTTTCGCAATGGTGTTTTTACCCTAACCGCAAGAAGTAAAAGGGTTTTGGTAAGCCCTGAAGATGATAAAGATCGAGGATGGTACACCCGTTATGTTGCGGTACCCACGGTTGATTTGGTGGGTGAATCAAATATTCCTTTCCCTGAGAAATGGAACCTTGCACGTAAGTATTTCTTTCTTGCCGTGTTTGTTTTATTTCAACTCCTTTTCTAATTTCATTCTTTTTTGCTTTTTTTTTGTAGCAACCATGGGAGATGTGGAACCCGTTCCTAATTTCCGTGGTTGGGTAGATGCTATTTTGAAGGCCGTGCCTATGGAGGCACGAACCTTGAAATCTATTTCTAACAAACATGGTTGGAAAGTAAAAACTCACGGTATGCGTCTCTTATTGTTTCCCGTATGTTAAATTCTTTCCCCTCTTCTAACTTTTTATCCTTCTTTCTGTTAGGATTTGCTATTCAAGGAATGTCAGCTGAAGTAGCTTTTGCCCTTCGAGCTTCTTTTGGTACTCCTCTTTCTTTAGAGAGAGCACAAGCTACGCTGTCAAAGAGGAAAGTTGTTGAAGAGGATTCCGAGGACGATGAAGATGAAGACACCTCTTTAGCAGTTAGACCTAGAGTCAGGAGACGTATCATTTCTGAAGATGAAGCTGAAATTTCTCGTACCCGTGCCTCCTCTCCGGTTAATATTGTTTCCGATGATGAAACTATCCCCAGGGACACCATTGAATCCACTCAACGTCTCTTCACTGAGGGTTTCGAAAGTGGTGATCTAGGTCCGGTTTTAGATGAGGTTCCTCTTTCCTCTTCCATTCCTATTCCTTCTATTCCTTCTTTAGTTTCAAGTACATCTTTGCCCATTTTATTTGTTCTTGCTTCTTTGTCAATTTCTGCTCTTTTACCTGCTTCGACTCCCTCGACTCCTGTTATTTTCACCTCTTCTACCGTTCCTCCTTCTATTGCTCCCCTTTCCTCTGTTCAGTATGCAGAGGAGGGTTCTAGTAGCAGAAGTTTAGCTATGAGGAGTGTAACACTTGAGGTTCCTGCTACTAACAGTCTTTTAAGGAAGTCTGGTGGAGCAGATGTCTGGCTTAAGCCTTTAATTGGAGATATTGAGAAGAAAAAGATGGACAGTCACAATTGCATAACTTTGATGTATGACATAGTTCATTCTACGTTGAAGGTATTCTCCCTTTACGTTCTAATAAGTTTTTTTTATTATTTCTAGATTCTTATCTTCATGAGTTGTCTTTGTAGGCCAACCTTATTGGCACGGAGTTGATGGGAAGAATTTCCCTTTTAGAAAAGAAGGCTCATGAATCTGATAAGACTATTCATGAGGCTGAGAGGGTAGCTAAAGAAGCCCAGCTGGAGGCAACTAATTGGAAGGAACAGTTTAAAAATGCTCAAGACACGATAAAAGAATTGCAAGAAAGCAACCATAACCTGGAGCAGCAAAAGCGGACTCTGACTTCGGATTTAGCGAAGGCCAAGGCTTCTTCTAGTAAAGCCGAGAAGGACAAGGAGCGCCTCGAGTGTTCCTTTTCAGAGCAATTATCAAAGTCAAGTGAAGAAATCAGAGAACTTAAAGCACTCTTGAACAAGAATGAAGAATATGCAGGAGAGTTAGTACAAAACTTGACTCAAGCTCAAGCTGATTTGAAGATCTCTTCTGATAAGGTTCATGCATTGGAAAGTTCTCATGCCTCCCTTGAAGCCACCCTTGATTCCACTTTAGCTGAAAATCAAGTGTTAAAGAATGATCTAGCTATGTGGGAAAGGGATGATGAGCTTCTTGAGGAGAATTTTAATATAGAAGTGTGTTGGGCTTTTCTAAACTCTCGTCGTGATGCTTTAACTGAGGCCAGGCAAGAAAACTTTGATTTAGAATCGGAATTGGCCAAGGTTTTGAAAACCATTGAGATGACCCAACAACCACTTGACTTTCCTTCTCCGGCAGATGAAGCTCCCGTGACTGAAGAACCTTTAAATGAAGAAGCTGCTGCTGTGACAATTGAAGTTGAAAATGTTGCTATTCCAGCTCCCGAGGGTGAAACTTCTATGAATCGGTTTGAGGAAGCTGACGCTTCCGTGGCTCTTGCTCCCCTCGAAGAATCTACCATTTCAATCCCAGCTGAAACCGCTTCTGTTGCTGTTTCTTCAGAAGTTATCGTCCCTGAAAGTGAAGCTGATAACACAACTTCTGATGCTCCAGCCCCTCAGTGACCAGTTTATGTTTTAAAACTTTATTTTTATTTGCTTTGTTGATTGGTGGAAAAAGTCCCCAGTTATCATAATGGGGCACTTGTTGACTAAGTTTTTACTTAGTCTTTTTAACTATATAAAGAAGTTTATTAGTACTTCAAAATGTTCTATTCTTGCCTTTTTCTATCTATTTAGGACTTATAGAATAGTTTAGCATTTTTTAAACTTTAAAAATGCTTTATGATCCTTCTCATGACTTATTAACATGAGGCTTATAAAAGAGGGCCCTTTTATATATATCGACACTTAATGAAGAAGACGTCTCAACTTCATAATGGTGTTACAATACGATGAAAGAAATAGGAACACACATGTTTCGCTTGGAACCACTTTGACAAGTTTTTATTCACGAACTTTGAAAAGCTTTTGAATATTACATGTATTAAAATACATCTATAACTTTCTCGTAACTGTTTTCCTTGTAACAGATTTTTGCAAAATAAATATAATTCTAACAAGGTTTTTTCTTATAACCCGTTTCAGTATATCGTCATGACCCTATCTTCATATACTAGGAAGGGTTTGAGAGGTGACTTCATTGTTCCCATGAGTTCGAGCACTATGATGAATGTTTTATATCCTCATTTGTTTTGATGGGAAAGAACATAATGATAAATGTTGAGGTTCCGTAGCTCCTGCTCGACACTTGTCTCTTTGTTTTTCAACTTTCATCTACATATCTGTTTTCCCGCACGTATCTGTGTACAATATGTAGTCCCCAAGTGTTTGAGCGGTGAAGTATGAAGCCTCGAGCACTTGGTAATCTTCTTCACCTGGTCCTTTTCCTGAAAAGGAAATATATACGGGACTCGAGGGTGCGATTATAGATGAAGACTGCTTAACCCGTGTATACTTCTATCAGAATAATTGTAACCCTGGGCTAGGAATTTTAGTTTATTCCCTTTTGTCTTACAGGTCGTGACTCATCATTTAGTACGGGTTAGCGTTTTGCCTATCATCTAAAATCATTAGTAAAATATTAACAATTCAAAAAATAAATAATTTAACGTGGTGATACCTGACCGTGGGTTTTTCCTTAGAAGTAGTATCTCTTCAAATGAATTGCATTCCAATGTGAGGGAAGCACCTTCCCGTCCATTATTTCTAATTCGTATGCTCCTTTTCCTGCAATGTCCCTAACTCTGTAGGGTCCCTCCCAGGTTGGACTTAGTTTACCCGCGTTGGCTGCCTTTGTAGATTGAAAAACCCTTTTAAGCACGAAGTCCCCAGTTTTGAAATATCGCAATCGTGCTTTCCTGTTGTAATATCGTTCGATCACTTGCTTTTGTGCTGCCATCCTTATTAATGCGGCTTCTCTTCTTCCTTCGAGCAAATCAAGGTTTACCCGCATTTCTTCACCATTTGATTCTTCCGTTGCCTGAGCATATCGTGTGCTCGGTTCTCCTATTTCAACTGGGATTAAGGCTTCTGCACCATAAACCATTGAAAATGGTGTTTCTCCCGTGCTTGTTTTTGTCGTTGTACGATAAGCCCATAATACTCCAGGTAATACCTCGGGCCAATTACCTTTTAAATCTTGTAACCTTTTCTTCAAGTTGTTAATAATGACCTTCTTCGTTGATTCTGCTTGCCCATTGCCTACTGGGGGATAAGGTGTAGATGTGATTCTTTTAATTTGCCAGCTCTCAAAAAACTCAGTGACTTGAGCTCCGATAAATTGAGGGCCATTGTCGCAAACAATCTCCTTTGGCACACCAAATCGACATATGATATTACGCCAAATGAAGTCTTTGACCTCCTTTTCTCGTACCTGTTTAAATGCTCCCGCTTCTACCCATTTAGTGAAATAATCAGTAAGTACAAGTAGAAACTTCACCTGACCTTTTGCTTGTGGTAATGGACCTACGATATCCATCCCCCATTTCATAAAGGGCCACGGAGCTATGACGGGATGCAGTAACTCAGCTGGTCTATGCATATTATTCCCGTACCTTTGACATTTATCACATTTAGACACGAAACTGTTTGCTTCCTCTTCCATCTTAGGCCAATAATACCC